>NC_061103.1:32763693-32787872 GCF_015104395.2 Macrobrachium nipponense | reverse complement strand
AAGTATTGATGTAAAACTTCTCTCTTGGCGCGATCCAAGGTAGCCTGGGAGCGTACTTCAGGCGCTACCGAGGGGGGGACACCTGACCGGTGGTTGTTCTCCCTAACCTTCCTGCGGCTTTCAACTTTCCTCCTCCACATGGGACTGGGAGTCTGGAAGAGGTCTAGGCCTAGAAGCATTAGGGGAGCCGATCAGACGCACCCTCCACTGCACTGGATCACTGCACATATCACTGGCACTATCACTCTTACCTTCTAAAGCTCTAATCTTCATCTCCATGCTGCGAATAGTGGCTCTCATAGTGTCCACCTCCGAAGGCGCATCTTCGGGTTTGAAGCAGGGAGCAGGGGCTGAAACTGGTAAAGGTGCTACTTCTAATACAGGTTATTTACTTCAAACTCGCTAGCGCGAGACCTACTAGAACTCCTAGATGAAGCTTTCCTAACCTTGTCTTTTTCAAGCTTCCTTAAGTAAAAAGAAAAGAGCCTTCCATTCATCCTCATTCAATTTATCACATTCTCTACAAGGGTTAATAAATGAACAGTCATTCCCCCTACACTTCATGCATACTGTGTGAGGGTCTACCGCTGCTTTCGGAAGCCTCACCTTACAATCGCTAACAGAACACACTCTGAACATAGCTGATTTCTTAATCTCAGCAATCAGACATAATGAAATCCAAAGAAAAATCCAAAGAATAATAAAAACACGGTCCTCAAAGCGCGAATGCCAAACCAAAAGATCAGGTACTTCACCAAAAGTCTGTTGAAACAATCCAGGGCAAAACGAGAAAAGAATCCAATATCGAGAGGTACAGACAACAGGTGTAGTAGACACCGGCGACAGAGAAAATCTGACAGGAAAGTGGGATTAGTTCATACACCCGCCACCCAGCGGCAGGTAAGGTAGATCACCTGACCTACCTGTCGCGTTTGCCGCGAGTTTTGAATTCTGTCGTGACGTCAGAGACGTAAGCTAAGTATATATCTGACAGGAAAGTTCATGTACAAAAATTCACTTTCAGCTTCCCAAAGATATAGAAAAATGAGCATAATTATTTTTTCTTACACCATGTGTATTTGCCTATCTTCCACTTTCCACTGATGTGTTTTTTCTTAAACTGGCTAAACGTTAAAAGTTTTCCCAGTCCGGGGTTGTGCTTAATATATACGTATTTAACTCATCCCTAAAGGGTTGACATTCTCTAGAATTCTGGAAAATATTGTTACTAGTTAACTACCTGAAGTCACCAACACTAAGCGTTTAAAATCTTACCTCCATTGCCATGTTTAATTATTCTGAAGAATTTTCAAAGTTACTTGGTCCAAACCACTGTTGACGTATTCGCATATAATCATCAACACTACGTGCCTTTCCAATGAGCTCTTCTGCATAAGAATCATCTAGAAGAATTCGTTTGCGCTGTCAGTAACATAAATACAGAGTCCAACCCATCGGCTATCACCGAATTCATATCAAAAACTTCCAACACAAGCTTCTTCTCTGCTTTTTCACAGTGGTTAAGGAGAATTCTGAGCTCCAATATTTGCTTCTTAAACTGGCAAATTAATTTCCTAACTGTGGCGATTTCTTTTACGGAGAAAATTAATGTCATCTTCAAATTCCTTTAAAATTTTAGCAATTTCCTCAGTCTCCAGGTGTCTCATTAGTTCACGACCTTGACGAAGGGTAGTAGTAATACAAGTTTTTTGTGCGGTGGTATATCTTTATACAGGAGAAGCATGTCCACTGAATGCATTTAATACAGTAAAATGTTTTGTACTTCTGATGAGTTTCACATTTGCCTGCATGATAGTCAGGTTCTTCAGCAATACAATCAGACTTGTTACTTCCTTCGATCCTGCCTTGCTCTTGAAGTTTTAGACTGTTTGCTTTCTTTCGATCTTCACTGTTTTGCTTTCTTTCGAGTCTTCAGACTGTTGCTTTCTTTCGAGTCTTCAGACTGTTTGCTTTCTTTCGAGTCTTCAGACTGTTTGCTTTCCTTTCGAGGGTCTTCAGACTGTTTGCTTTCTTTCGAGTCTTCAGACTGTTTGCTTTCTTTCGAGTCTTCAGACTGTTTGCTTTCTTTCGAGTCTTCAGACTGTTTGCTTTCTTTCGAGTCTTCAGACTGTTTGCTTTCTTTCGAGTCTTCAGACTGTTTTTGCTTTCTTTCGAGTCTTCAGACTGTTTGCTTCTTTCGAGTCTTCAGACTGTTTGCTTTCTTTCGAGTCTTCAGACTGTTTGCTTTCTTTCGAGTCTTCAGACTGTTTGCTTTCTTTCGAGTCTTCAGACTGTTTGCTTTCTTTCGAGTCTTCAGACTGTTTTGGCTTTTCTTTCGAGTCTTCAGACTGTTTGCTTTCTTTCGAGTCTTCAGACTGTTTGCTTTCTTTCGAGTCTTCAGACTGTTTTGCCTTAGTATGAGAGCGATTGCCATTTTGTTTTGAAAGTCTGGGTTCTTCAGAAGCTGTTCTGTTCGAACTTGCAAATTGAGGGAACTCAAGCTTTGGAAATTCTTTCTGCGTAACATTCACCGTTACTATTTTAGAATGGTGTGGACTTTTAAGTGACTCTGTTTTATCAGGATCTTTTCTGTTGGGGGGGTCTGACCAGTAGCTGCTTTGAGGATACAAGCCTCTGCAGCAAGCTTGGGCTGAGGAGGCGTGGCACATTTTGGTAGAATGAATCTTTGAAGGCACATCATCCTTTGATGCAGAAGCTGCTTGGCCAGGTTCTTGATCTTCATATTCTTTAATAATATTGGCAATTGCTACTAAGTGTCCTGCAAAAGATGACTGAAGAATGGTGTTGACCATGTGATTTATGGGAATGTCATCAGCAGACCGTGTAAAACAATTAACTTCACAGTGAGGGCACTCAATGAAATCATGTTCTACCAAACGTGGGACACAAACTGAGCAAAGGGTATGGCCACAATCCAAGGACTTTTGGAGACGACCTTCATTTCCCATTACTAAGGAACAAACTTTACATGCAAAGGATTCCATTTTACATGTACAGTTATAGTTAAATAGGTATCACTTCAACGACGACATTTTCTAGTGACCTTCGTACTTCAGCACTGTTGGAGTGAGCAAATGGTAATTAGTCACCAGCTGTGGAATAGAAAGTTAAAATAATTCAATGGACAGTATTTATATTAAAATATTTAGCTAAAACTAAAATTCGAAAATAGTACGTATTCTAACGGTAAAGGAATTTTTTAAAGCATCGTAATACAGGAGAAAAAATAACTGAAAATTTGTTAATTGACTATGAACTAAATTACAATATAACGAAAATTTACCAATTTTAACATTTTCTTCAATTGTTTTATGGCAAGAGTGTTATGTAATGTTACAAGAGAAGTCAAATCAAACAATTTAAGTTAGGTTAGACTGAAGAAGAGCAGCCTATGAAATAGCCTTTTGTGCGAGTTTAAGTGATTATCAAGGAAGCTTTTGTATAATGTGGCACTGTAAGTTAGGCTAAAAGGGCCATTCTAAGATAGTTTATCCTAAACTGTCAAAAAACAGCACTAATCTCAAATTAATAAATCATCACATAATGATACAGCAGTTAAAAAAAAAAATTTGAAAATGGTTACTAGTAGTACTGTACGTACATACTCTGAAAGTCTCAAGGCTGGGTTTTCTTGGCATAGGACACTATCTCAAGTTGTGGTGTATAAGATGTGAAGGGTGTACTCGACTAACAGATGTATTGTGTTTTCTGGCCTCAGTGGCTTGCACATAAGCTGCGTTAAGGCCAATACATATTTCTGGGCTCAGCTCGTGTCGGCCTATGAAAGTATCCTTAATATCATTCTTTCTAGGTAAAATTAGCCTAAATTACCAGAGAAAAACAAAATTAAGAAAATGTCAGTAAAACTGACTCGCTCACTCTTAAAAAGAAGTGTCGGTATGATAAAGGGGCGAGTGTGGAACACTACCACGAGCCAAACACCAATTAGACTTCCTATCAGAATCCCCCCAAGAGAGAGCTGATACCAACGGGCGATGCAACCTCTACTACTACTACTAGAGGACGCCACGGACAGCAGCGCCCCTAGCGGTCATCCTTAATTTTTAGCGCCAGCGACAAGTCGCCATTTTCTTGTGCTCGTGCTTTATTGGATTTTATCCGTACTATCTACGATGGAACGCTCTGCAATTGCCACGGCTAAGTTAAGTAACTCATAAGTAACATTTACCTTAGTTTTTTCTTCCGGGTACCAGTATTTTCCTCTTAATAGGTCATATACGGTTCCCCGGTTGTCTCGTGGCGGCCATGCCGTCTCGTAAGGGATTCCCGGTCCTCCATACTGGGACTTCTATACTTATGGGCTTACTTTATCACATTCATTGTTTTACATCGAGTTTTAGCTAGTTCAGCCCTCCTACCATTCTCTTAGCTTGGTATTTAGGGCTATTATTATTTTCCGGCCCAGCATCCCGGCTCTTGCTCTACATCGGCTATCGCTGGCTCCGAGTAGGCTTCTGTTTCTTGGAACAGTCTGCCTCCTCCTGGGCTTCTTTTCTCTTTTATACTAAAAGTGTCTCTTCCACCTTTCGATGTATATTTATTTTTTTATTATTAGGGTGTTAGGTCTAGCCTAGGTGCTTGTTCCATGTATTGGTACAGCTTGGTTCACGTGGCCCTTCCACGTTTGTGTTGCTCGCGGCCTAGGCCACTTGCGGTCACGTGTTCCATAGCACCTTTCCCTGCCCCTTCCCTCCCTCTCTGATATAGGGAGGAGCGGTGGGGACCTTGGTTGTTATGACAACCTCATCGCCTTCTCTCACTCTTTCGGAGGTGACGGGGGTCCTCCCAGCGGGGGGGTATAGGGCGACCACTAGAGGTACCGGGTCTCCATGCGGGTAGTTGGTGAGGCGGGGAGGAGTAGGCCATCCCTCCCCCCTTTTTCTCGCTCCCGCCGTGTTTCGCCGAGACCTTCCTCCCCCCCTCCCCAGTTGCTCAGCCACCTCCCTTACGAGACGAAAGGAGCCTTCCGTCGCAGCCGGGGCACCTTTGGTTATAGGTTACTGGCTCCGCTAGCGGGCAGGGTGGGTGGGACTACGAGTGGTCGGTTGCTTGCCTACTATATCCTTATATATCTCTCCCCCGCTACCGGAAGGGAGCTTACCCCTTTCCTACGCACTCTGCTAGTAGACGGGGCGAGAGAAGTTTGTTTATTTTCGTTATTTTAAGGATATATACCCTAATTATACAATATTTTACAATGAATTGTGTGTTATTATTATTATTTTATCATCCATCCCCGCCAATTTTCTGTCGTGGTTTCCAAATTATTACCACTTCCTAGTTGGTTGATTCTTGTGCTTCCGCCATCGGCGGAGCCATAGCCTATATATCAACCTAGTTACCACACGTATTTTGGCGGGGCTCTGGTTTTATCTAACTTTATCGCTCCGGCACCAGCGGAGCATATGTTAGACTGTAAGTGTTTACTTGGTACTCATGTACTTTTTCACTTACAGGCTACCAACTGCCAGGTCCCAGCCTGTAATGCGACGCTTTACGACCCATGTGGACATGACGAGTGCAGGTCTCACGCCCCTTGTGTTGCCACGTCGTTCAACGAGACGATTGTCTTGGCACCCTGAAGCCTGCGCTATATGCTACGACCTGATCGGTCAGCTGGGAGATGGGGTAAGTCCATTATAGGCTTACTTATGGTTTTACTAACAACTTCTAGTCGTAAGTTGTTAACCCCTTCCGTTTCCTACAATTGGCAGCTAATCTCACCCTTTCTTTAGGCTACCGGTGTGTGAGGGGGAAGTCGCCCTCAGCCACCCTGAAAGCGTGGGTGGGCGACTTCGGGAAGAACGCCGCCAAGGGCCAGCCCTACATTTTTGGACAAAAAGCTGGCCCTCCAGTTCTTCTTCCCCGCGGGCAAGTCGACGGGTTACGTCGACCCCCCTTGTCCGCTGCCGCTGATAGCCTCCATCCAGCAAGAACTCCAGCAATCGTTTGGGTCGTAGCCTCCCAGGAGTCGGTCCCGACGTCGCTGCCCTGGACCTTAATCTTGAGCCCATGGCGGTAGGTGGGGAGGATTTGTTGGTTGAGGTAGGTATGTCGGCGCCCAAGGTCTTTCCTTGGGCGCTCCTGGATCTTCCTCCTGTCCCCTCTTCTTCCGCTTCTTTCCAAGGCTTTGCGGGATCCGAGATCCCTATTCTCCCTCCCTCTCTCTCTGTACCTCCTAAGGAGAAGGGAAAGAGAGAACCGAAGACCTTATCTAAGTCGACTTCTAGGAAGTCGTCTTCGTCTTCTTCGGCTAGGAAGTCGTCGACTTCCTATGCCGATGCGGTGAAGGAGCAAAGCCGGGCTCTTCCCAATCGAAGAGCTCCAGAAGCAAGGCTCGAAGGAGAAAGGCTCGCGCTCCCCACCGAGTCACTGCCTTCTCCCGCCTCCTCTCTGCTTCCACTCCGGCTATGCCGGCAGGGGTAGCAAGCACCAGCACCTTCGATCCCTCCACTTTCTCAGCAGGGTGATGGAACAGGTGGGCGTGCTAGTAGGCTCCCCCCAAAATCTCCGCACTGGGAACGCGGTTCGAGCAGATGTTTGCGCAATTATCAAACAGTCTGTCTCAATCTGGACAGTCAATCCAGGATCTCTCTAATAGAATGAGAGAGAATGAGGAACCGAGTAGCTGGCTAGCTCAGGCTCCTCCCCCAGTCTCCCCAGCATCTAGCACGGGGATTCTTCAACTTCCACCTTATGACTCCTTGCCAGCTTTCTCTATGGAGAATCCATGGAGAGTAGCTGCCTACGCTCCATTCAAGGACGGAATGATTTCTATCTCGGAGTGTGGAACTCGAAGGATTGAGGACTTCGAGTTTCTACCCTCCGGGTCTGACGCAGCCTTTCATCGGTTTATGCTAGGCTGACGCCAACGCTCTGACGAGAAGAAGACAAAATCTCTAAGGAGTCAGTTCTTTATAGTAGAGGTCATGCCCAGCGGGAAATGGGTTCACTGCCTTGAGGACTGGGAGTGTACTAACACTAAACTCCAGGCCTACAAGAGTCCCCTTCACTATTTTCGCGACGGAAGAGGAGGTTTCTCTTCCGTTCGCCACGAATTAGTGGAGAAGTCCCTTCAGCAGTCCTCAAGGATGAGCCCATTCCACAGTTGAGGGAGGCGGAGTCTACTTCTCCGCTCTTCCCCGCCTTCGGAGAATTGTGGGAAAACTTGCCCAGCTACATTCACGCCTGGGTTAAACTCAAGCCGGACTGCGCCATGGACCAGTTCCGGTGAGAAATTACCTAGGCTGCCGGATTCCTAATCCAGGCAGAGTTCGATGCGCGAACTAGGTTTGGCAGGTCCCTCAATTCCCTCATCATCACTGAAATGGCTGCCCTTTCCTACGCTACGGAACCGCTGTTCAAGATTCTGGCGAAATCTCAGTTTCAGAAACGGTTTCTAAACGGACGCTTTTGACTTCTTCCAGGCTAGGAGGAACTGCCGGAAGCATGTCCTACAGGAGTGCACAATTAGGCATGAGCCTAATAGACTCTTGGCTGCAAGCATGTGGGGAGCGGATCTCTTCCCAGAATCCGCAGTGAACGAGGTCCACCACGAAGCTGCTAGACTCAACCAGAGCCTTAGAGCTAGGTGGGGTATTTCCTCAAAGAGGAAACAGGAATCCGTTCCCACTGCTGGCAAGAAACCAAGAAGGCTGGTAAGAGTTCCAGCCATATAAAAAACTCCAGCAACAGCAGCAATTTGTGCAGGCAGTCCCAGTTACCCAACAGGGACAACCTTCCACCTCTAAGCAGAACCAACCTTTCCTCCTGGTGCCCCAGCAATCTCAACCATCCACTTTCCTACGCTATCTCGCCGGCCTTCAACCCTGCTTATGAGGCTCAAGCTACTCTCAACCGAGAGGTAGGTCGAGAGGTTACTTTCGTCAGCGTGGCGCAGGAAGGGGCACGAGGAGTAGACAGTTCAGAGGAGGGCGTGGTGGCCAACCCGCCCATCAGCAATGAGGCTCCCCCAGGTAGGAGGGAGGCTGTTCCTCTTCCGCCACAGGTGGGGGTTCAGCAATTGGGCACAGAGCATAGTGTCCAAAGGATTAGGCTGGAGTTGGATCAAAGATCCTCCTCCAATCAAATCATTTCATCAGGTACCGTCAAAGGAATTGATAGATTACGCGGAAGAACTCCTTCAGAAAGGAGCTATTGCGAGAGTCAAACATCTAAAATTTCAAGGGCGCTTATTCAGCGTGCCAAAGAAAGGCTCAACAAAAAGAAGGGTAATCTTAGACTTGTCAAAGTTAAACTCTTTCATTCGCTGCGACAAGTTCAAGATGCTTACCCCTCTCGCAAGTAAGGACCTTACTTCCGCGTGGAGCCGTCACATGCTCCATCGATCTTACAGACGCATACTATCATATCCCTATAGCCAGACACTTCCGCCCAATTCCTAGGATTCAGGCTAGGAAATCAGACATTCTCATTCAAAGTGATGCCCTTCGGTCCTGAATGTAGCCCCCAGGGTATTCACAAAGATAGCCAGAAGTGGTTGTACAACAATTGAGAGCTCAGGGAATAATGGTAGGCGGCATACCCTCGACTATTGGTTGATCTGGGCACCAACAGTCGAGGAATGTCTCGAAGCTAACCAAAAAGGTAGTTCACTTTCTGGACTCTGGGGTTCCAGATAAACAAAACGAAATCCAGACTTACTCCGGAATCTCGTTTTCAGTGGCTAGGAATCCAATGGGATTTGTCTTCCCACAATCTATCAATTCCAGCGGCCAAACGGAAGGAAATAGCAAAATCTGTCAGGCAATTCCTCAAATGCAAACAAACGTCAAGAAATCAACCAGGAGAAGAATCCTAGGGTTCTGCTTCAGTTTGCTTCGGTAACAGATATCCTTCTGAAAGCAAGGCTGAAAGATATAAATCGAATTTGGCGGTCAAAAGCAAACTCCAAATATCGAGACAACGTTGTGTCAGTAATTCCACAGATCCTTCGCAAACCAACTACGGCCTTGGTCAAAAGTAAAGAACTTAGCCAAGAAAGTACCCCTTCAATATCCCCTCCCAGTGCTAACCATTCACACGGATGCATCCCTGTCCGGGTGGGGGGATACTCTCAGTTCAAACAGGTTCAGGGGACTTGGTCAGTTCTATTTCGCCAGCTCCACATAAACGTGTTGGAAGCAATGGCAGTATTTCTTACTCTGAAGAGACTGCTTCCCCCGAAGAAGTCTCCAATTCTAAGGCTAGTTTTGGACAGTGCAGTGGTAGTTCATTGCATCAACAGAGGAGGGTCCAAATCCAAACATGTGAACCATGTCATGATAGCCATCTTTGCATTAGCAAACAAACACAAATGGCATCTGTCTGCCACTCACCTGCAGGAGTAAGAAATGTGATAGCAGACGCTCTGTCCCGGTCAGTTCCTCTGGAATCAGAGTGGTCTCTGGACGTCGGGTCATTCCAGTGGGTAAGCCGGAGAGTCCCAGGTCTCCAAGTGGATCTCTTCGCCTCACAAGCGAACCACAAGCTCCCTTGCTATGTGGCCCCCAACCTGGACCCCTCTGGCTTATGCCACGGACGCCCTGTCGTTAGATTGGAATCAGTGGAGGAGAATTTATGTTTTTCCTCCAGTGAATCTTCTCTTGAAAGTCCTAGACAAACTAAGGTCTTTCAAAGGGATAGTAGCTCTGATTGCACCGGACTGGCCCAAGAGCAACTGGTATCCTCTTCTCTTGGAATTGGGTCTCCGCCCTCACGGATCCCCAATCCCCAATCCCAAACTATCACAATCAGTACAAATGAGGACTGTGTTCGCTTCCTCAGGAACTCTCCAGACCCTAACTTTATGGACTTCATGAAGTTTGCGGCTAATAAAGATGCTGACATTGATCCACAGAATATTCTCTTCCTTAGAATCAGATAAGAGAGAGTCAACCATTAGACAATATGACTCAGCTGTTAAAAAATTAGCATCTTTCTTGAGAGAATCGAACACTACAACCATGACAGTTAATTTGGCTATATCCTTTTTCAGATCCTTATTTGAAAAAGGTTTAGCAGCTAGCACGATTTACCACTCATAAATCGGCTTGAAGAAAATCTTTCAAGTAGGTTTTCAGATAGATTTGACTGAATCTTATTTCACATCTATCCCTAAAGCCTGTGCTAGACTTAGACCTTCCCAGAGGCCTACTACAGTTTCATGGTTCTTAAATGACGTTCCTCAAACTAGCTTCAGATACTGACAACTCATCTTGTACATTCATAATGCTCCTGAGGAAGACATTATTCTTATTAAGCCTAGCCTCAGGAGCTAGAATTTCAGAACTGTCGGCTCTATCCAGGGATGCGGGTCTGTGGAATTCCTCCCATCAGGAGAAGTTCTACTTGCTCCGGATCGTAGCTTTTTAGCCAAAAATGAAGATCCTCTTGCAAGGGGGGGTGGGCCCCTTGGAAGGTTATCCCACTTCCACAGGATCCTTCTCTCTGCCCAGTATCAACTCTTAGAGCCTTTCTATCTCGTACTTCTTCTAGATCCTCAGGTGCTCTCTTCACGAGAGAAAAAGGTGGTACTTTATCAGTTAAAGGCATTAGACAGCAAATCCTTTACTTCATTAAACAAGCCAACCCTGAGTCATTCCCAAAAGCACATGATATCAGGGGAGTAGCCACCTCAATTAATTATTTCCAACATATGAACTTTGAGGATCTTAGAAAGTATACTGGATGGAAATCCCCGACAGTCTTTAAACGCCATTATTTAAAGTCCTTGGAATCTTTAAAGTTTTTCAGCAGTAGCAGCGGGAAACATAGTTTCCCCTGATACTGTTAGTAGTTGTAGTATAGATCCAGGTCTCCTTTCTACCTACATCAACCAACATGCCTCACATATCGTCAGGCTACTCAAACATCATAGCCTTAGCCGTTGTATCATATAGTGGATTGTCCCTTATTTTTTTGCTAGGGACATCATTTGTACTGATAATGTACTTCAGTGTACCTACCCTTATTTTTATGCTAGGGTAGGACACAATATGTTTGTATATTATTCACCATTTTATGTTGATGATGAACTTCAGTCACAATGTGTTTGTATATATTTTGGAATATTTGTATTGATGATGGATTTCAGTGTACCTACCCTTATTTTTATGCTAGGGTAGGACACATGGATGTATATATTTTACAATTTTGTATTGTTGTTAAGTAAATCCCAAATTTTTCCTTATTTTACATGCATCTTTGTAATTTACTTTAATTACCATTTAAGTACTTTAAAGATTACTAACATTTTTTATTTTACTGTTTAAATAAGTTAGTTAAGTGCTTAATTTGTATGCTGTAATTGATTTACTTATATTATATCCATCATTTTAATTGTTTTTCATTGTTCCCTTTCCATCTTGTCTGTTTCTCTGGTACTCTTTCATAGGCCGACACGAGCTGAGCCCAGAAAAGGGATTTTGACGAAGGAAAAATCTATTTCTGGGTGATTGGCTCGTGTCGCCCTATGAAACCCCCCCTTTTTTATAGTTTGTTTCCCCCCTTGCAGGACAAGATGTATTTAACTGTTTTTAATTAAGGATGTCCGCTAGGGGCGCTGCTGTCCGTGGCGTCCTCTAGTAGTAGTAGTAGAGGTTGCATCGCCCGTTGGTATCAGCTCTCTCTTGGGGGGATTCTGATAGGAAGTTCTATTGGTGTTTGGCTCGTGGTAGTGTTCCACACTCGCCCCTTTATCATACCGACACTTCTTTTTAAGAGTGAGCGAGTCAGTTTTACTGACATTTTCTTAATTTTGTTTTCTCTGGTAATTTTTAGGCTAATTTTACCTAGAAAGAATGATATTAAGGATACTTTCATAGGGCGACACGAGCCACCAATCACCCAGAAATAGATTTTTCCTTCGTCAAAAATCCCTTATTTAAGCATTTACTGTATGTTCGTTATTTCCTTACATTTTTTCCCCTTATACCTTTTAATATTTTTCCAATACACTTTTCCATCAAATTCTGTGGTGCAGGATGGGTTCTCATATGATGCACATTGCTACAAAAATGTGTTTGACTGAAGAGCTACAAACAATAGTACATTATACTAATGCCAGTTGTGATCTAATACCAATTGTGATAAAAAAAATTATTGCTGCATCAGCACAGTTAAGTGTGTAGCAGATCTTTTCAATCTTCCTAAATACTACTGTATTTCTTGCTATTACTTTGGCCTGCAAGAACCCTGCCCAATATGTATTCAGTTTATTGGAGAAATGTTAAAAGCACTGTGATGATTCATTTCACAATAGTGAATGCATGTACAACATATACATTTAATATTCTTCAATAGTAGGAGCCAGGTGGATGGCATATACGTATCATCAGGATTTCAAAGGCAGTATGTTGTTCTTGTCAGGCATCTAGAGCACACGTTCCCCAGGGGATCATGTCAGGATTGCTGGGAAGAGTGATTTAGGGAAAATGATACTGCTTCATTTATACCACTGCAAGTGGCATGTTAGTGTCTGGCTACTGTTGTGTGTTGAGAATCATGCCTGGCATTATGAATCTTACAGCTCACAGGAAGTGCCCGCCTGCCTCCTAGGAATGCTACTGGATTTCTTGTCTGGAACAGGGTCTTGTTTGGGTTTATGGGTTACATAAATTGTTGGTAGGATGTGCATGTTACCATGAGGCAAAATTTGAACTATTTTCTAAGTCAGGTTTCTCCTTAGAGTGATATGTTGTGGCTGAAGGGACCAAATGGATCAACAAAGTTTTTATACCATGTCTTCCTATTCACTACAGACTATCTTCGTCAGCAGAGTTACTTGAGGCCATCAAAGGTTTACTCAGTGAAGGGAACATCTCTGTGCTAGTGTTCCAGCAGCTGAAACCATCATTATGGTGATTGACCATACCTACAGTGACCTTTATCGAGTGTCTACAGTTCAACTCAAAATCTCAGAAACAGCCTAAAATCTCCTCTAGAAACCTATATGTAATTAAAAAGCCCATTTATCACTCACCTGAGCCAAATGTAAAGCCAATAAAATGGTGTAAGAATAAGATTGCTTTGGATGGGATCTTTTCTACTTTTAATTAAGTACAATTGAGGAACTTGTTTTCTCATATCCAGAAGGCCCCTATACACAATGGTTGAGAAGTTTTGCTGCAATTCTGGAGAATGTAGATGCCTATCATCTACCTAATACAGCAACTATGGGCCCCTCCTATAGATGTATTGGTTACTCGAGCAGAATTAGGATTCAGTACCATCAGCCACAATGGGTGACTACCTCATAAAAAAAAGGGGGAAAATATAATAATAATGAAAACCTTTTGTTAGTAGACAGGAAAGAAACCTAATGAAAGAGCTGGTCCAGGTCTCTAATCCTAATAACATACAGTATTTTAATTAGGATGTCTACAGAGTAGAAAAATGCTATACCAGTGGTCCAAAAATGAACACCACCAACCAGCAAAAAGGGAAGATGATGGTAACCTTTGTTATAGAAATTTGTTAATCATGGCAAAAATGCCCAAAGTGCACATTAAAAAAATAAAATTATACATGTTAAAAACTGGGCAAGTTGTGAGTCGGAACACAGCAACATCTCTTAACTTGACCATGGCCTAAGATAAAAAGTGCCAGATTTCAGCAGGTAAAAGTTTTCCCCCCACTCACCAGCCTACCAAGATTGATCTACCTTGTTATCAAATTTCAAAGACCAGTTTCAGCTAGCACTGGAAATAGTACTCCAACAAAAGAAGCCAAAAGGCAGAGTATTCATAGGAACAAAGGTCGATCTAGGTAATAACTACACGTCTGGTATTTCTTTGGAAATTAGTTTCATATAATACTGGTTGCTTATTAAGAATTTAAAGTTATTTTTTGGGGTCGACTATAATTAACCACCAGGGGATAGTGCTAAACACAGCGAAATACATTCAACGTCCCAACCAATCCCTAGTGGCTGTCGTATTCACAGGAATGTTCCTTGCAGTCTGTGCGGAATTATTGCCTAGAATTACTGGAACAAATATCTAATTACCTTAGGAACATGAAAAATTCTTGAAATAATATTACAGTTTATTCCATTTCCTATGTTTTAAACATAGTATCTGATGTCAAAAAAGTAATCATTTTCAGCCAATGCGGTTACCCATTTAAGTAGCTAACAAAAATTATAGTGTCCCAGTAAAAATCTGGCCAATATTTACTATTCAAAATAAATGTAGACAATGGAGTTACCCATTTAGGATAATTCAAGAAATTGGGCATTTCCAGTAGATATAAATGTGATGACATTTCAAAACATATGAAGATAAATATAAACCAATAAAACCCATACAATATTTCATCGAGGAAGCATCCGGTAGATCTAGGTAATAAATCCACGTCAGATATTTCTTTGGAAATTCCAGTTTCCTGTAGTATTTGGGTTGCTTATTAAGAATTTGGGTATTTCTATATAAGCATTCCACGGCACTACACGATGGTACCAACGGTGTGATGTACCGACATATAGAGTTCAAGGGTATATAACAGCTTATTTACCAAATAAAATATTACTTTAAATTCTTGTACAGGGGGTAAAACTGCATAGAAATACTGCAACGGCCATAGTCTAGGTTGCCATGGAATAGTTATATATATTACCAGAATTTACTGCTATTTTTGGGGGGTCAACTGTAATTAACCCCTGGGAGCTAGTACTAAACACATTGGACGCCCGAATCCTTAGTGGCTTTTGTATTCAAGGGACAGTTCCTTGCAGTCCGTGCGGAGTTATTGCCTAGAATTACCAAGCATCCTAACTTAACCAAGGGTGCAAAATCCTAACTTTACTTAAGGTTGTCTTACCTTACCATTTAGGAGCTGCAATGGTATATTTATATTTTAACAGTGGACATAAACACATGAATATTAACAAATGACACATGATAACTTATGATTGGATTGCGAGAAACTCGGGATGACGGGGGGTGTCAATGCGTTAGATCTCGGGTACTAATCCGCAGCGGCCTAGACTATAGCAGTTGTAGTGTTTCTATGCAGTTTTCCTGAACAAGAATTTTAAGTAATATTTATTCGGACGACTGTAATTAAGCCCCAAGAGCCAGTACTAAACACAGCGAAATACATTGGACGCCCCAATCCCTAGTGGATGTCGTATCCGCGGTTACGTTCCTTGCAGTCCGTGCGGAACGGAACTATTCTGTAGAATTACCACTGCAAGGAACGTAACCATGTAGACGACATCCATTAGGGATTGGGGCGTCCAATGTATTTCGCCGTGTTTAGTACTGGCCCCTGGGGGGTTAATTACAGTCGTCCGAATACTAAATATTACTTAAAATTCTTGTTCAGGAGGTAAAACTGCATAGAAAAACTGCAACTGCCATAGTCTAGGCTGCCGCGGAAAAGTACCCTAGATTTACCGTCAATGCTGCCACAAGTTCCATGGTCCTAGGACCTAATACCTATATTAGGTTAGGATGTATCCTAGTAGCCCCTTTTGACTATAAGGAGTTATTTGGTAAGGACGAAGTAGCAATAGGCCTATACCCCTTTAGATAGACAATTAAATTAGGTAATACTTCAGAAGCACTCCGCACTGGATATTAAAATAAATAATCACCTACATGGAAAGAGCATGTGGAAAGCAATATAAAAAGTATAGTCATTATATGAGAGATGAGAGATTGAACGGGGTGGAATTAAATGAGCTTGATAAGTTTTTACCTCGAATTTTTCCTGAGTCGGGAGAGGTGTTTCCTTTACGGTAATGTTTACTTTTAATGAGCCCTCTAACTTACTCTCTTACGCAAACAAAATCAGTTCCAGTTACTCATTATTGGCTGAGAGGTGTGACATCGTTATGCCGTCATGGGTTTCATAACCAATTACGAACGACTTTAGTCGAAAACTAAGTTTCACTAGCATTTCAGCGGAGTAATAAAGTTACCTGTTCAGTGTCCACAGGCATCCTTGTTTGACTGAATACTCAAATAATGAAGCAAAAAATGAAATTTTCATTATTAAAATGAAGTTTTATTGTATACTTACCGAACAATTATAGAGCCGTGATTTCCACGAGCGGCAGGATACTAAATTCAAATTTAGCGCGTCGGCGTCGCCAACACTGGTGGTGATGACGTCATCTCCCTCCACTCGCGGGAGAACCAGGTACAACTGCCCAGGTGAATCCAATTCTTTCTGCCGTCCGTCCACCTAAGGGGAGGAGGGTGGGTATAATCATAATTGTTCAGTTAAGTTATCCAATAAAACTTCATTTTAATAATGAAAATTTCATTTTTATTGTAGTGTCTTACCGAACAATTATAGAGCTGATTACACATTTATGGGAAGGTGGGATTCAGTGGACCACTAGTATTTTTAAATGGTTACATTTATTGCAATACCAGTAAACACTCAAGGTGTCTGTTGTACCTTACCTTATAAGAGAGCTACAGCAGACTGTTACTTACTGCCTCTGGTCGGTGCTCTTCTTACTATTGTAGAGGAATTGGAATTTGACCAAAGTTAGCCTCTACAGGAGTGGAATCCTTCCGTAGTTCAAGCGAGTCAAGGCTGACTGACGGAGGATAGTAACAACAAAGATTGCCCTTGCCCTGGGCTAAGACCAGAAATTCAATCATACAAAACATTTGTCACCAACACCAGATTTAAAAACATATATACCCAACCATTGTAAAATCTGACCTAACAGACTGGTGAGTATCCCAGGTACTCAGTACCCCCAGCTTCCCTTGAACTCGACAACCTATTCAAGGTGAAAAGTTAGCATAGAGGTGACGACCCCTGTGCCGTTTCTCCCAACACCATGCCAGAAACCGCCACCGGACCTAACGTTTTACAATTCTCGAAAACCGTTTCTATCTCTTTGAGATAATGACTCGCAAAAAACCGAATTCGATCTCCAGAACGTGCTCTGAAGAATCGAAGCTAAAGATAAATTCTTTCTGAATGCTAAAGAAGTTGCCACTGCTCTAACCTCGTGAGCTTAACTCTCAGAACGGAAAGATTGTCGTTCTCGGACTGCGAGTGAGCTTCCCTGATAAGCTCTCTAATAAAGAACGATATAGCATTCTTAGAAAGAGGACGAGAGGGATTTTGAACCGAGGTCCAGAGCTTAGAAGATTGTCCTCTAATACCCTTAGTGGCAAACAGATACTGCTTAATAGCCCTGACTGGACATAAGAGCCTTTCTTCCTCCTCATGTCCAACCAAATCGGATAAGTTCCTTACCACAAAACTCCTCGGCCAAGGATTAGAAGGATTCTCATTTTTGGCTAGAAAGGTCAAAGATACCGAAAATACAGCATTGCCTTGAGAGAAACCGACTCTTTTGTCTATAGCGTGCAATTCGCTGACACGCTTAGCAGAAGCTATTGCAATAAGAAAGAGTGCCTTCTTAGTCAAGTTCCTGAGTGAAGCCGACTTCAAAGGCTCAAACGGTGGCCCCATGAGGAACTTAAGCACCACATCTAAGTTCCAAGCCACTGTATCTTGCGGGAGCTTAGTGGTTTCGAAAAGACCTAATGAGGTCCGACAGATCTGAATTGGAGGAAATATCCAAACCTCGATGTCGAAAAACCGAAGAGAGCATGGCTCTATATCCTCTGATCGTCGAAGGAGCCAGTTTCTTAGAGTTTCCTAAAGAAATAGAAGAAAATCTGCTATTTCTGTTAAGAGGTGCGCGAAGTAGAGACTTTAGCACTTCTACACCACTCTCTGAAGATTCTCCACTTCCCTTGATAGAGTTTGTTAGAAGACTCTCTCCTACAACGAGCGATAGCTTCTGCAGCTCTTCTTGAAAATCCTTTCGCTCTGACAAGATTCCGGACAGTCTGAACCCTGTCAGAGCTAGAGCGGACAAGTTTTGGTGGAACCTCTTGAAGTGAGGTTGTTTGAGAAGCCACTTCTCTGGAGGAAGAAGTCTGGGGAAGTCTACTAACAACTGGAGAAGGTCCGGGAACCACTCTTTCCTGGGCCAAAAGGGAGCGATTAACGTTAGCGTTACATTGCTGTGCGACATGAACTGTTCAGCACCTCTCTTATTAGACCGAACGGAGGAATGCATAAGCTTCCAGACCCGACCAATCCAACAGCATTGCGTCCACCGACCAAGCTAGAGGATCTGGGACTGGAGAACAAAAGAGAGGAAGACGGTTGTTCCTTGATGTCGCGAACAGGTCTATTGACGGTCGTCCCCAAAGGCGCCAAAGTTTCTGACAAAATCTTGTTGTCCAAAGTCCACTCCAGAGGTAACACTTGCTGTTGACGACTTAACTCGTCCGCCAGGACGTTCATCTTTCCTGGAACAAATCTCGGACTAGCTGGAACCTTCGCTTTCGTTTGACCACAGGAGGAGATCCTTGGCTACTTCGTACAGAGAGAAAGACTGAGTCCCCCCCTGTTTCCGCACGTACGAAAGAGCCGTGGAGTTGTCGGAATGCACTGCCACTACTCGACCTTCTACTAAGCTCCGAAACTGTCTGAGCCCCAAGAAAATTGCTAACAGTTCCTTTACATTTATGTGGAACTTCTTCTCCTTCTCCGACCAAGCTCCTGAAGTCCGTTGATTTCCCAGTAGGGCTCCCCAACCTGTGTCCGATGCGTCGGAAAAGAACTGTAGGTTCGGGAGGATGGGTCGTAAATCTAACCCTTCTTCCAACCTTGCTCGAGAGAGCCACCACCTTAGGTCCTCTTTTATTTGATCTGTGACAGGAAAGGTAATCGAGTCTGGTTGTGTCTTCCTGCACCAAGAGGCTCTCAGGAAAAACTGCAGAGGTCTCATGTGCAGTCTTCCCAACGTCACAAATTTCTCCACTGACGTCAATTTGCCCAGGAGCCTCATCCACTGATTGGCAGAACTTACCTTTTTGTCCAAGAACTCCTGAACTGTCTCCAGACAGCCTTGGACCCTCTTCGGGACAGAAAAGCCCGAAAAACTTGAGCATTCAGAATCATCCCCAAATAAAGGATGCTCTGAGATGGAACCAACTGGGACTTCTGTTTGTTGACCAGAATTCCTAACTTTCTGGCAAGATCCAGAGTTGTTCCAAGGTCCTTCATGCACCGACTCTCTGATTCCGACCGGAGAAGCCAATCGTCCAGATAGAGGGAGATTCTTACTCCTAATATGTGCAGCCAGCTTCCTATCGGGGATAGAACCCTGGTGAAAACTTGAGGAGCGGTCGCTAGTCCGAAGCAAAGCGCCCGAAACTGAAACACCTTGCCTTCGAACATGAACCTCAGGTACTTCCGAGATTTCGCGATGTATCGAATGTGAAAATAAGCGTCTTGCATGTCCAGAGAGACCATCCAATCCCCCTGTCTGATGGACTCCAGAACCGACCGAGTGGTCTCCATATGAAATTTTGTTTTCTGGACATGCAAGTTCAGGGCGCTCACATCCAAAACCGGCCTCCAGCCCCCTGATGACTTGGGAACTACAAAAAGGCGATTGTAAAAGCCTGGAGGAAATCCCCTTCTATCTGTTCTATCGCTTCTTTGAGAACAAGCGCTTCCACTTCTGCGGCTAGCGCCAGAAATTTGTCTGAGCCCGGAGAGTATGCCTGGAATGGAATTGGCACAGGTGAGAGCGAGGGAGGTGAAACGAGAGGAATACGATAGCCGAACTTGAGTACTTGCACTACCCAGGCTTCTGCTCCTCTGTTTTCCCATTCCTCCCAAAACAGAGCCAGCCTGGCTCCCACTGGTGCATGAAGAGCCGAGCTTTCATTTGGAAGGTTTGTTAACCTTGGCCGAGGCCTTAGACTGAGGTCGCAAATTCGACTTCGGCCCGAAAGAGAGCGCTTGGGTTTTCTCCCTCGAAAAGGCGCTTGGGCCGGAGAGGAGAAACCGAAGGAACAGTCTCCACAGGAGCTTTAGGTCTCTTAGTAGACTGTGCCAGTAAATCCGAAGTAGATTTCTTATCTAGCGCAGACGAAATTGACAACACTACATCGTCTGGAAAGAGGTTATCTTTCACAAAAGGAGCAAACAAGAGAGCAGACTTCTGTTGGGACGTAACCCTTTTAGAAGCAAAGGAGCACCAAAGTTGCCTTTTCTTAAGGGTACCAAAGGCGATGAGCGAAGCTAACTCATCACATCCATCCCTAATGGATTTGTCCGCACAGGACAGAACACCAATCCAATCCTCCGCTAACTCCTGAGAAAGAGAAGGACAGTCTTCGATCTTGGCCGCTAAAGCGCCAATAGTCCAATCAAGGAAGCTAAAGACTTCCAAAAGTTTAAATTGATTCTTTACAACGTGGTCCAACTCAGGCGCTGTAAAGAAAACTTTCGCTGCGGCGAAAGCAGATCTTCTAGAGGAGTCGATTAAACTGGAGAAGTCTCCCTGGGAGGAGGCAGAAGAAACCTCCCAGAGAAGGAGCTTCCCCCAGTTACATAAAACCTATACCTCTTACGAAGCAACTTAGAGGGAGGGTAAGCAAAAAAGAGCCTTCCCTAAGTCTCTTTTCATAGACATCCATTTCTCCGTCTCTTTCAACGAATGTCTAACCGCTTTAGATAGAACAGTTTTTGGGAGGAGAGGGTCTGAAGTTTTCCTCCTCATCAAAAAAGTCGAAGTTGGGGAGCGCGGAGCCGCTTTCTCAAAATAATCTGGATAAGATACCAGAAGAAATCTAAGGAGACGTGAATAACACGAGAGGTGATGTGAATCCTCCTCCTCTACTTCTTCTTCATTCTCCGATACCGCCGAAGAAGTAGACGGAACTACAACCTGATCTGAAGGTTTCGAACCACCCTTGGACTCATTCATCCAGTTGGTTAACATCCTCTAACTGCTTGCGCAAAGGCGCCAGAGACGAATCAAAAACAGTTAACGTAGGCTTGGAAGAGCCTAAATGTTCAGCAGGAGGCGGAAAAAACTACTTGCGCCTCGCTTGGAGCCGCCAAAATTCGAGGCGAAACAGGCGCATCAGGCGTAACAGACTAAAAAGCGCCTAAAGAAACACCCTTAGAACTGCTAGCTACAGCGCTAAAACCACAATCTCTACTAGTTAGATTGGAGCCGAAAAAGGCACAGATTGAGGCGACGAACGAGCCGCTAACGGCCGAGGCGCAACCCTACTCTCAAGCTCCTTATACCGCTTGACTGGAGGAGGCGAAGAATCGGCGCCTGAACGCCTCTTTAAGGGACGCGAAACGGGCGAATCTCGCCAAGAGCGCCGTGTGACCGGAGACGAATCGCTTGAATCATTTGAAAGGCGTCTGACCGCAACACCTTTCCAACGCTTAACCGAGCCCTGTTGAGGCGCAACAGGCTCAACAAGAGAGGCGCCTGTCTGTGGGCAAATCCCGATCGACTCCCTTGGACTTCCGGTATGTCTTCTCCCCGGTGCGGGGAGCTGGACAGTGACCTTTGTCTAGGAGACGTGTCAGGACAGACAGACGCACCCTCAACTACACTCTTACCTGAAGCCGCTTTCACCAAAAACGTCTTAACTGAATTACCAAGTTGCAAAACCGTATTCGCTAGTACCGAAAATTTCTGATCTAACCTCGATTCCAGACTGGCAATGGTGTCGGAAGAAACTACACGGGAAGCCGGAGAAGTGGGATTAGTAGGAGGAATAGGAGGTGTAGTTAAAGGAGACATAACAATTTGAGGAGAAACAGAAGGAACAGATGCATCGCAAGACGAGGCAGAGCTAAGTCTACTTTCCCTAAGCGCTGCTTTTCTAATTCTGTCTTTAGCTAATTTCTCCGAGTATGAACTAAAAAACTTCCATTGAGAATCAGTCCAATCACTACACTCGTTACATGTTCGATCTGCTGAACAAACCTGTCCCCTACACTTAACACATTTAGTGTGAGAATCATACTCTAATTTGGATAATCTAGTTTTACATCCTGAGATGCAAAACCTAACTCCCGACGGACTAGAATCCGACATGGCAACGCCTAAATAAAAAGCAAAATAACAAAAACGCCAAAAAGAGTACTTCACAATTCCGAAGATCAAATCCACAAGAAAAAAGCGAAGCAAAGTCATCCAACCGCACCGACCACCGATGTTCACCGGACGCCGGCAGGAAAAGAATTGGATTCACCTGGGCAGTTGTACCTGGTTCTCCCGCGAGTGGAGGGAGATGACGTCATCACCACCAGTGTTGGCGACGCCGACGCGCTAAATTTGAATTTAGTATCCTGCCGCTCGTGGAAATCACGGCTCTATAATTGTTCGGTAAGACACTACAATAAAACCGGCATTTTCTCTTCCTGTAGCTATGGCAGAGGCAGTGGCTGGCCCTTCTGGCATTAATTTTGACAGAGACCTTCGATTTCCTACCGATTGTTTGCAGTACAATGTGGGTTACGGTGAATTTTATCATTATTTGTCTAGTGGTGGTAAAGAAGTTGTGATTGAATATGCTCAAAGACATAATTTAATTCTAAAGCAAAAAACTGCGAGTGTTGTGGAGCTATTTGTCGGATCGACTACAACAGGAACGCCTTTAGGTGTGATTGCTCTGTAGTGACGAAAGGACGTCGGCGTAACTATGTAATTTAATTTAGTGTTTCCTTGTCTAAAGGAACGTGGTTTGAAAAATCCCATTTCTGTTTTGAAGTTAATCTAAAGTTTAAGTTATGGTGTAGTCCTAACTTTTCTTATAACTTAGCTGAAGGGGAATTGCAGCTTTCCCAAGCGACAATATGTGATTGGGCTTCATTTTGCCGAGAGGTGGCAATAAGTTGGGTTTTCAGAAATAGTGGTAAGATTGGTGGTGTGGGCCTAACTGTTGAGGTCGACGAATCTAAATTTGGGAAGAGAAAATATAAAGTTGGTAGGGTTATTGATGGGCAGTGGGTGTTTGGTGGTATATGTCGTGAAACAAGGCAATGTTTTTTAGTGCCAGTAAAGCTTAGGTCAGCAGAAACATTACTGCCCATTTTATACAGGAATTTATTGAGCCTGGTACGACAATAGTGAGCGACTGATGGAAGGCTTATAATTGCTTACAGGAGTTAGGGTACCAGCACTTGGAAGTGAACCACTCCGTAAATTTTGTGGATCCTGTGACCCTTGCGCGCACAAATACCATAGAAAGAAGGTGGAGGGATGTGAAGAGCTTGGTCCCAAAATATGGATGACGGAGACAGAGTTGGGTAGGATATCTAGGGTAAAAAACCGCATGGTACAGGGGTGGACCATGTACGATCAATGTGTACAACCCCAAAAAAAGTACATTATAACGCGTCCTGACACCGGAGTAGAGGTCTTTAGTTCCGTTTCTCACCAACAACAAGTCGCGACTGATGCCCATCTCCGATGTCAGGACGCATTATAATGTACTTTCTTTGGGGTTGTTCACACTGATCATACATGGTCCACCCCTGTACCATGCGGTTTTTTTTACCCTATGTGCAACATATTTTAAGCTGTTCTACAATGACTACAAATACGCCTACATTATTTTCTATTGGAAGCTGCATTATTACTATATCCTCCAACTCCATAATATTTTGGGAGGGGGGTCGCAGGGGGAGCAATTCCCCCCTCACAAGGTGAGTATACAGCCTCTAAGTTAGGTTAGGTAGGGTATGTTAGGTTAGCTGGTGATCTTTTCTTTATTATACTATGTATTTGTTTATTATTGCTGTAAAGCACTCCTTTCTGGTATTTCCCCACCCAAAACCCCCGATTCCCAACTGGGGGGGAACCGCCCCCAAGCTTGTTGGGTGGAAAAGGGGGTTAAAATAACATTTCATCAAGAAAACAAGATGAGATTCACTGAAAACACCATTAAATGAAGGATTGTTAATTGTCTTTTAGAAACTGGTGATGCGGCTTGCTTCTGAAGAATTACCTTAAATTATTTGGTAGGGTGGAATAGCCCTACGCCTAAAGCCTAACCATTTAATAAGGAACTTATTTAGTAAGGTTGGAATAGGCCTAGCCCTACATCCCTTCAGGCTAATTGCCTTGATATACCAAAGGATTAAACTTCATAATTCCTAATAAATTCTACTAATTACAATCAAGAGCCATTATTTTTTTCGACTACACCCACCAAAATATAAAACAGCATATAAAAAAGGCAACTTAATGTATAGAATAAGACTACTAAATGGCGAATGACCTTGATTACCTAGGTTAATTGAGTTAGCAGCGTTACTCA
>NC_061103.1:32734359-32763193 GCF_015104395.2 Macrobrachium nipponense | reverse complement strand
AGCGTTACTCACTTGTTTCTACATAGGCGTAATGCACAGATTATACCTCAATGATGTTTTCTTCTGGATAATAATATGTTCCTCTTGGTGAGTATGTGTGAAGCTACTAGACCGACGAACGTAAAAGAAATAACTGCAAGTCACTAAGTATAGGTAGTCAACCGTCACTCCAAAAATGGTCGGTTGAAATGGCGGTATCTGTGAACTATCGCTTTGTCTCGCTACTCTAACGAAAATGGTTGTCAAGATAAGTTCAGCGCTATTTTGGACTTTATGGTCTGCGATTTAAAAATTAATTTTAGTTTTTTTTTTATTGATTGTAAAGCGTATTTGTTTTTATAACTAATAAAGTGATTGTTATGACTTAATTTATGGATAATTAATTCTTAACAAATAACTGATCTATGTACGAAAAGTTGAGGTAAATCCCTAGTTCTCTGACACCACAGGCGACTGCAGCTACCAAATGTATCCAAGGTAATATTAGGGGACAGAACCATTTTTTGATTGGCTACATTTGGTTTCATCGCATTCAGTTCATTCATATGTAAAACAGGCTTAAGGTATATTCGTTATTACAGTATTATTAACTTACGCGTCGATCTATATGGGAAACGGTTATTAAAAAAAAAAAAACAGCAACACATGTTGAATATCGTTTTAAGCTGAAATCGATACACCTCTTAGTATCCAGGTTTTCAATAACTTTGATATTGAGTTACAGTACTATTTCATTTATATAAGCCAGTCATTCACGGTATCAAAATCACCACACTTGTTAAACCTGCGTAATCCCATTTACACAATCCTGCATAACTATAAACACAAGACTAAAAACGAAGACAATGATAAATTAAGAATATACAAATATTTTTTCTTATAGGTTAGATCTACCCATATATATATATATATATATATATATATATATATATATATCTATATATATGGGTAGATCTAAACCTATAAGAAAAATATTTGTATATTCTTAATTTATCATTGTCTTCGTTTTTAGTCTTGTGTTTATAGTTATGCAGGATTGTGTAAATGGGATTACGCAGGTTTAGCAAGTGTGGTGATTTTGATACCGTGAATGGCTGGCTTATATAAATGAAATAGTACTGTAACTCAATATTAATGTTATTGAAAACCTGGATACTACGAGGTGTATCGATTTCAGCTTAAAAAGATATTCAACATGTGTTGCTGTTTTTTTTTTCTTTAATAACTGTTTCCCATATAGATTGACGCGTAAGTTATTATATATATATATATATATATATATATATATATATATATATATATATATATATATGCAGCAGTTGGTTACAGCCAGATAGATAACCATTAAAGATGCAGCCAAATGCAGAATTAGCAGCAAAACTGGTCATCTAGCGGCAGTTTGTCATCAAACAATGAAATGAACCTGTTTTTTCCGCAGAAGTTACTCTTATTGCTGCCCTCCTGGCAGCACCAACTCTGAGTCTATTTCAAGGCTAATGTTTGTTGAAATGAATAATGGAGCAGACGACGTTTACCTCATACTATGTTTTTTTCCATCTGTCCATCCGCCTGTGGTGGTCGCGCATGGTAACACTGTGTCCTGAGCTTTAAATAGTTACTCTATGTGTAAGTTTTAGGTAATTAAAAGGATATTTGGGTGTACATTTGCAGCTGAAAAGTGTTTTAATAATTTACTGTATGCGAATTACACCGTTAATATACGAAATAGAATATTATTCAAAGCCCGGGATGCAGTGTTACCTGGCGCAAACACCACAGGCGGATGGACAATTACCTATTCATGGCGAATACGATTACTATTATTCTTGGCCAATCCATCACTAAAATTGCACTTCAAACTAATTCACACAATAGTCAACTTAACTCCATTTAGAGTACGCTGAAAATAGTGTAAGTGTTGGAAAGAAATACTTCAAATCATGTTGCTTGATATGGGTTTATTAAGATCTTCATTCACATCCATTTTGATTATACATGCACCACGCGCTGTCTATCGATATTACAAGAATACGTCAGGCTTTAATTACCCTTAAGAAGTAGACTGTTGTAGTAACACTGCAATGTTTATGCAATAGGTACTATTAATTCACTAGAACTTCATAGTTCCACTCCTTCAGTCACGGCTAAGGCAATGATTGGTTCAGTTGTATTTACAAAGAAATATTTTCTTTAAAGCGGCACTTCAATTTGCAAAATTTTCTTAAACTATTTCGATTCGATTCTTACTTCCACGCTTCCCTTTCTCCCGCACCTGATACACAATCTTTTTCATTATCTTCATTCAGTAACCAGTTCTTTCAACGCTAAAATGTCCTTTGTTTCCCCAATACCGCTAGCACTCCACTTATATTTCTATTGCCACAGACCTAAAAAAAATTACCTAGACTTAAGCTACCCGTTCTCGTCTGTTGTAGTGCTGATTGGTGTCGTCGTTGTTGTTGGATAAACGTACATGATAATCGTTTTGATTATGTAGATAATGAGTGTTTTGTCGTTGGATGGCGCCTTCGTCACAGGTGGATTTGAGATATCAAGTGTTTCTTGTGGTGCTGCTGCAGAAGTTCCACTCTCACTCGTGCTGTGTGAGAGTGAAAGTGACGAGAGATCCGTCATACTATTATTTCTTTCAATTGCAGAGGATGAGACGGTCCCTGATATGTTATACGACAAATTACTGTTGTTGATAGATGATACTGTTATTCCAGATATGTTAGTAATCAGAGAATTTGTGCTGTTTTTGTTCACTGAGGTTGCAAGAGATGTAACGGTACTTGCGCTTCCATTAAATACCATTGCTGACGGAGAGCTGACGCCTTGGGCAGTTGTGTTGCTTATGGCTAATGCATGTGTTCCAGTTGATGTAAGGCTTTCATTTGTGAATGGTGTCAGTGAGGCCTGAGTGTTGTTCGCGGTGTCAGCTGTTATGCTCAAATACGATGTGGAAAATGATGAATTATTTTTGGTTGGTGTATGTGTTGGTGAGGCTGTACTAATAGATGAATTATCAATGTTTGTTGAACTGTTTGTTGGTGAGGAAGCTGCGCTGACTATAGTAACATTAGATGTCTTTTCATGTGGGGTGCTGTGAGACGCGTTATTTCCGGCTGAAGTTTCTACCGTTGGCAATGAAGTTACTGTGGCGTTGCTCACTGACGAATTAACAAAGTCTGTTGAGCTTTTTGCTGGTGTGGAAGTTCTGCTAAATGTGGTAACATTGGCTGGTGACTTAGTTCCTGAGAAAGATGAGTAATTCCCAAATGGGAGATAAGTAGATGTCATAGTCCTACCTTCTGATACAGAGTTGTTACTGCTAATGTTGTTTGTAACAGCAGCAGTACTTGTTGCTAAAGAGGATTTGTTACTGAAACTTGTAAGAGGTGGTGATGTAGTATTTCCGAAGTTTGTTGGGGTCACCAATGATATTCCGGTTGTAGTATTGGGTGTGCTCGTGAGTGTTTTCTCACTGCTTAAGCTTAATAAGTTTCCTGTTGTAGGCAGAGAGGCAGTATTGAAAGGCAAAGATGTAATGTTTAAAGGCAAAGATGTAGTGTTGAAAGGCAGAGATGTGGTGTTGAAAGGCAAAGAAGTAGTGTTTAAAGGCAAAGATGTAGTGTTTAAAAGCAAAGATGTAGCGTTGAAAGGCAAAGATGTCGTGTTAAAAAGCAAAGATGTAGTGTTTAAAGGCAAAGATGTAGTGTTGACAGGCAAAGATGTAGTGTTGAAATGCAAAGATGTAGCATTGAAAGGCAAAAATGTAGTGTTTAAAGACAAGGATATAGTGTTTAAAGGCAAAGTTGTAGCACTGAAAGACAAAGATGTAGAATTGAAAGGCAAAGATGTAGTATTTAAAGGCAAAGATGTGTTTAAAAACAAAGTCGTAGTGTTGACAGGCAAATATGTAGTGTTTAAAGACAAGGATGTAGTGTTTAAAAGCAAAGCTGTAGCGTTTAAAGACAAGGATGTAGTGTTTAAAGGCAGAGCTGTAGTACTGAAAGGCAAAGATGTAGTTTTTAAAGACAAGGATGTAGTGTTTAAAGGCAGAGCTGTAGTACTGAAAGGCAAAGATGTAGTGTTTTAAAGACAAGGATGTAGAATTGAAAGGCAAAGATGTAGTGTTTAAAGACAAGGATGTAGTGTTGAAAGGCAAAGATGTAGTGTTGACAGGCAAAGATGAAGTGTTTAAAGGCAAATATGTAGTGTTTAAAAACAAAGATGTAGTGTTGAAAGGGAAAGATGTAGTATTCAAAGGCAAAGATGTAGTGTTGAACTGAATATAATCAGTGGATGAGAAACCAGTTGTGTATAAAGATGAGTTACTTGTTGTAGAGGATACTCTTCCCGCAAATACAGAAGTGTTGCTTATTGGTCTGCTGTTAATAGATGCTGACGTAAGTGAAAATAAGTTTCTTGATATTGTTTTATCAGCATAGCTTGTTTGAGTTGTAGATACAAAGCTGCTGTTGTTAAATGTTATGTTGTCTGTGGATGTTGACTGAGCTTTGGTCACTAAAGTGTTCTTGAATGTTGTGTTGTATGTGGATGGAGACTGAATTTTAGTTACTAAAGTAGTCTTATATGTTGAATCGCCAGTAGAGGGTAACTGATTTGTAAATGCTAAATCAGTATTGACTGTAACATTTTCATCAGCTGGAGATCTTGTTGGGGACATTAATGTGTTACCTGGTGTTATATATGTGCTGCTAACAGAACTTTTCGTTTCGTCTGCTTTAGATGGGTCTGTTGTGTCATTAGTCAGCGATACAGGTGAAAGGCTTGCAGCACTAGACAAGTTCTCTGTAGTTTCTGCATTTTTGGAGAACATCCCAGATGTTAAAGTAGTATTATTATTAAGTAGCTGAAATGTTTCTGTGTTATTGTGTTTAGTGGATTTCATACTTCCACTTTCTGTGGTGCTGCTGAATCTGTCTGTATCAGCTGAAGTTCTGCTGCTGAGTTCAGCTGTATAATTTGTGGATGGAGAGCTGTTATAGCCTACTGAAGGTGTTGAAGTGCTGGAAATGTTTGATGCTGGAAATGCTTCACCGAGGTTAAGAGATGGAGTTGTCATTTCTAGTGTGAACGCAGTAGTGTTGGCATTCATAAGTGGTGCAGTTAAAGAGTGGGTTCCTAGGACTGAAGTTTTAGTGTTCAGACTAGGAGCTGTTCTATTTGCAATAGAAGTGCCAGAATCAATACTACCCGAAGAGGGTACCTTTTCATTATTAGCGTCCCTTGTGGTAACACTCATACTATCTGTCATATCAGTTTTACCATTTTGGGATGGGGAAACTGGCACTGTTTCCTCTGTGGTTTTTATTGTGGTAATGTGGAAGGAAGATGCACGACTGGGTTCCCTCATATCAAGCGTTGTTTCACCTATTGTGTATGAAAAACTAGAATCTTCAGTGAGTGTCACTTTACTGGTATTAGTCCTAATGAAGTTGCTGCTTGTAGAGGTTATGTCTGTAGAGAATTGTATTTCATGAGTATTAGAGTTCTTAGAAGTAGTGTGTGTAGGATGTATTTCTGTTCTACTTTGAGTGGAGCTACTGTGCTTTGTATCAACATATGTTTGTGATGGCGATCGTTCGGTAGTTACTGGAATTTCATTGGGAGATATCATGCTGTGTTTACTTACATGTAAAGTAGTAGGTAGATTTGTCTTGGTTTCCATGAATGATATTGTGGTGCTCATGTTCTTTGGCGAGTCTGATGCAATGCCATTTGTAGTAGATTCATTGATATTATTGACTGGTACAGCAAATGTAGAGCTTGCTGTGGTTTTAGGTCTATTGGTAGTGTTTCCTGTTGTGACTGTGGGAGAATTTTCAACAGAACCTGTAAAGTTTTTGTTTGTTTCAAGTGATGATACTTCTCTATCTATACTAGAAGTCGTTAGCGTAATTATACTTGTACTTGGGGATGTTTTAGCCTCTGAGTTTGTTTCTTCTTCTTCTGGTAAAGTTGAAGTTAGCGCTGAGGATGAAGGCGACGTAATAGCAGCCACCTTTGTGGGCGTGACGTAGACAATAACTTGAACCGAGACTTCCACGTATATGGTTAAAATAGGTCTCAGGTACAAGGAAATGTTTTTGATGATACCCACTATATTGTTGATAGAGAACGTGATGTTTATCGGGGTTTGCTGCCACAACTGGCCTTCCAGTAGCGATAGCCTCTGGTAATTTGACTGCAGTTCTGCGTGAAGCTTTGACACCTGCTGAAGAGGACAGTCGCTTTCATTTCTGTAGCCTCTGTAGAGCCGTAGCAAAGACGAGGCAAGTTTTGCTGTTCGATTAACCAGTACCTCCAGATGCAGCAGTTCCTTGACAAGGTTTCTGCCGACTGATTCGGATATATTCTCCGAGGTTTTGAGAAGAGACAAGAGGCGGGTCGCCAGAGAGTCTAGTACCTCAGAGCTCTTGTTCAGTTGTCCAGCTAGCAAGGGCATGGCCGGGCGTAGATCATTTTCACAGCTTCCATTAACATCTGAAAAGATAGACACATAGAGGTAGAGAGGTTAAGTTTCTCTTGAAGTTGTGGTAAAAAAAGTTATATGAGCAGAGGAGAAGAAGCTGATATCCTCAATGATCATGAAAATAAGCGTCTGTGTTTTGTAAGATAGTACAGTGCTAGTTCTGAACATTTGCTCCTTATTTATGTTTTTTTTTTCTAAGCTACTGACGTATAAAGATCATTTAATGCTTTAAATACAGCATTTCACAGCTTTCAAGACTATGGATTATTAAGTTGGCCAGAATACTTAAAACTTAATTTAATCTTGATGTTTTATTTTTTATACCAATTGATCAGATTCACAGAGCGAGTTCTGTTCGCCATTATATTTCTTTTACCTTAGCTTTCATTTGTATCATTTTCAATAGATGGCATATTATTATTATCATCATTAACAATACTATTTTGAGGAAGCTTGCTTACCAATTCCAAATATGTGAACTCAATAATAATAATAATGATAATAATAATAATAATATATGGTAATGAAGAACAGTAGGAGAAGGAAAACCTACCTAAGTATGGCATGGATAGACTATAAGAAAGCCTTCGACATGATACCACACACATGGCTGATAGAATGCCTGAAAATATATGGGGCAGAGGAAAACACCATCAGCTTCCTCAAAAATACAATGCGCAACTGGAATACAATACTTACAAGCTCTGGAATAAGACTAGCAGAGGCTAATATCAGAAGAGGGATCTTCCAGGGCGACTCACTGTCCCCACTACTCTTCGTAGTAGCCATGATTCCCATGACAAAAGTACTACAGAAGATGGATGCCGGGTACCAACTCAAGAAAAGAGGCAACAGAATCAACCATCTGATGTTCATGGACGACATCAAGCTGTATGGTAAGAGCATCAAGGAAATAGATACCCTAATCCAGACTGTAAGGATTGTATCTGGGGACATCAGGATGGAGTTTGGAATAGAAAAATGCGCCTTAGTCAACATACAAAAAGGTAAAGTAACGAGAACTGAAGGGATAAAGCTACCAGATGGGAGCAACATCAAACACATAGATGAGACAGGATACAAATACCTGGGAATAATGGAAGGAGGGGATATAAAACACCAAGAGATGAAGGACACGATCAGGAAAGAATACATGCAGAGACTCAAGGCGATACTCAAGTCAAAACTCAATGGAGGAAATATGATAAAAGCCATAAACACATGGGCAGTGCCAGTAATCAGATACAGCGCAGGAATAGTGGAATGGACGAAGGCAGAACTCCGCAGCATAGATCAGAAAACCAGGAAACATATGACAATACACAAAGCACTACACCCAAGAGCAAATACGGACAGACTATACATAACACGAAAGGAAGGAGGGAGAGGACCACTAAGTATAGAGGACTGCGTCAACATTGAGAACAGAGCACTGGGGCAATATCTGAAAACCAGTGAAGACGAGTGCTAAGAGTGCATGGGAAGAAGGACTAATAAAAGTAGACGAAGACCCAGAAATATACAGAGACAGGAGAATGACAGACAGAACAGAGGACTGGCACAACAAACCAATGCACGGACAATACATGAGACAGACTAAAGAACTAGCCAGCGATGACAATTGGCTGTGGCTACAGGGGAGGGGAGAGCTAAAGAAGGAAACTGAAGGAATGATAACAGCGGCACAAGATCAGGCCCTAAGAACCAGATATATTCAAAGAACGATAGACGGAAATAACATCTCTCCCATATGTAGGAAGTGCAATACGAAAAATGAAACCATAAACCACATAGCAAGCGAATGCCCGGCACTTGCACAGAACCAGTACAAAAAGAGGCATGATTCAGTGGCAAAAGCCCTCCACTGGAGCCTGTGCAAGAAACATCAGCTACCTTGCAGTAATAAGTGGTATGAGCACCAACCTGAGGGAGTGACAGAAAACGATCACGCAAAGATCCTCTGGGGACTATGGTATCAGAACGGATAGGGTGATACGTGCAAACAGACCAGACGTGACGTTGATTGACGAAGTCAAGAAGAAAGTATCACTCATTGATGTCGCAATACCATGGGACACCAGAGTTGAAGAGAAAGAGAGGGAAAAAATGGATAAGTATCAAGATCTGAAAATAGAAATAAGAAGGATATGGGATATGCCAGTGGAAATCGTACCCATAATCATAGGAGCACTAGGCACGATCCCAAGATCCCTGAAAAGGAATCTAGAAAAACTAGAGGCTGAAGTAGCTCCAGGACTCATGCAGAAGAGTGTGATCCTAGAAACGGCACACATAGTAAGAAAATTGAGGATTCCTAAGGAGGCAGGATGCAACCCGGAACCCCACACTATAAATACCACCCAGTCGAATTGGAGGACTGTGATAGAGCAAAAAAAAAAATAAATAAATAAAAAGATAAATAATAAATTAAATAAATCACTAATAATAATAAATAAATAATAATAATAATAATAATAATAATAATAATAATAATAATAATCAGATGAGAAAGAAAGATAATCGATAAGTATCCAGACCTGAAAATAGAAATAAGAAGGATATGGGGTATGCCAGTGGAAATTGCACCCATAATCTTAGGAACACTTAGCACGATCCCAAGATCCCTGAAAAGGAACCTGGAAAATCTACTAGATACCGAAGTAGCCCCCGGACTCATGCAGAAGAGTGTGCTCCTAGAAACAGCGTACATAATGAGAAAAGTGATGGACTCCTAAGGAGGCAGGATGCAACCCGGAACCCCACACTGTAAAAACCACCCAGTCGAATAGGGTGACTATGATAGACCAAAATATATTAATAATGATTTTAATGGCTTTCTCCGCGTTAGAGATTTTTTGATGGATCACTTCATCATAATATTATTCTTTATTAACTTACTTAACAGTTCGGGCAGATGAAAGATATAGAGACCTTAGGTATTGACGTAGATGTTTAACTTTCATTCGAATGATAATATTGGCGGACATCAATTTTCATATTAGTTTTTAATGAGAAGTGTGTGTTACTTGATGTCTCTCTCTCTCTCACTCACTGCCTTTGAATGGAAGACCTTGTAAATCTCTCTCTCATTCTTTGGCTGTGTGTCGAAGGTAATTTACTTTCAGTGAGTGTCTGTTAAGAATTTTTTTTTTTTTTTTTTTTTTTTTTAGGGACCTGTAGCTGCCTTAAATATAAGGAAATTGAAAAATGCTCAGGTCTCAATGGATAATTAGGTTCGTTGGCGAAATCAACATGGAGGAAAAACACACATATATAAATATGAGAAAATAAATAAATATATATATATATGTGTATATATATCATATATATAGTATATATATATCATTATATATATATATGCTATATATATATATATATATATATATATATATATATATATATATATATATATATATATGTGTGTGTGTGTGTGTCTGTGTGTGTGTGTGTACTATATGTATATTATATTATATATATATATATATATATACGATATTATATATATATATATAAGCGAATACCACGGGAAAATGATAGTCAGAAATCCAAGCGCTTTCGTCTTTATTCAGACATCGTCAAGGAGCTACTAAAGTACAATTGGAGAGGAAGGCCTCAGGTACAAACAAGATCAGGAATACCAGATGGTTAATTATCAAAAGGGTAAAAATTAAAAGAGGATAATCCAAGATTATCGGATATCACACGGTCACAAACTTAAACAGATTCTGGACCCTAACCGAAATTACAAAGTATCTTTACAGTCCAAAACATGTAAAATCTGATTATATTAATATTGTTGCTTATATTTATCTACAACTTTTTTCATTATGAAAGCATCAAGTTTAAATAAACCAAGACTTAAATTTAGAACATTCTATTATTTTGATTTGATAAAACAAGATTCAATGATATTCCTTTTAACTGTGTCATTACATGGGACTAAGGCTCTTGCTTGACTCCAGTTAATAGGATGGTCTAAATCTCTCATATGTACAAATAATGCATTCGATATTTGCCCAGTTCTCACAGAATATTGATGTTGCTTGAGACGCTGTGAAAGAGATTTGCTGGTCTGTCCGTAATAGACTTTATCACACTTTTTGCAAGGAATTTCATATATGCAGCCTGGAAGATCTTTAGGAGAATTTTTGATTACTAAACTCTTGACATTAATATTACTGAAAACAACATTTATGTTAAAAAGCTTTAAAATTATAGGAATATCTAAAAACCTTTCATCATAAGGTAATTTTAGAATGTTATGCTTACTAAATTCAAGTTTGTCATTAGTTGAATAATATTAATGTCAAGAGTTTAGTAATTAAAAATTCTCCTAAAGATCTTCCAGGCTGCATATATGAAATTCCGTGCAAAAAGTGTGATAAAGTCTTATTACGGACAGACCGGCAAATCTCTTTCACAGCGTCTCAAGCAACATCAATATTCTGTGAGAACTGGGCAAATATCGAATGCATTATTTGTACATATGAGAGATTTAGACCATCCTATTAACTGGAGTCAAGCAAGAGCCTTAGTCCCATGTAATGACACAGTTAAAAGGAATATCATTGAATCTTGTTTTATCAAATCAAATAATAGAAATGTTCTAAATTTAAGTCTTGGTTTTATTTAAACTTGATGCTTTCATAATGAAAAAAGTTGTAGATAAATATAAGCAACAAAATTAATATATTCAGTTTTTACATGTTTTGGACTGTAAAGATACTTTGTAATTTCGGTTAGGGTCAGAATCTGTTTAAGTTTGTGACCGTGTGATATCCGATAATCTTGGATTATCCCCTTTTAATTTTTACCCTTTTGATAATTAACCATCTGGTATTCCTGATCTTGTTTGTACCTGAGGCCTTCCTCTCCAATTGTACTTTAGTAGCTCCTTGACGATGTCTGAATAAAGACGAAAGCGCTTGGATTTCTGACTATCATTTTCCCGTGGTATTCGCTTATTTATGAAGTCACGTGCATCTACTGTGATATTTTAAGCATAATGGAAACCACACGCAACTTCTACGCCTTTTCTTTGAATTTTCCGAGCCTTGTTCTCTTCGTGACATCCTTCTGTAATGCTCTTATCATCGCTCACAAACTGAAACTCCGACTCAACTTTCTACGGAAGTGCATGAACGAGCCAGTGATGCCAAGTCGATTTTACCAGTGAGAATTCTTCGCCTAGCAGAGCGACCTTTCGACGAGTTTCAACGCATCATACTTCAGAAACACATCGACATCACAAAAGTGGAAGTAGATGATGCGTTCCCCGCGTTACCAACTTTATGAAAGCAGAAACGGTTATAGCTTTAATCAGACGGTTCCTGTCGATTGGAAGAATCGGATGCTGGATTATTGCTACGGAAAATTGAGAAAGTGCTGCAACCGTCTTGAAAGGAAGCTCCAAGTCAAGCTGAAAAATCTTATTGCTGAAAGCGACTGGACTAAGCATGCCAACGTGGACTTCATGATTAATTTATCTGACAAACCAGTGGATAGTGCTACGACAGCGGCTTTGGGATATGGGTTAAGCTTTGGTGTATTTAATGGTAACCTGGACTGTGTCGACATCTCAAAATCCTTTTGTTATTTAGAAAAATTGAATCAAAACCTATGCCCTGATATCAATATTTGTAAAGGTATTGTGTATGGTGCTATGAGTAAACCTTCTCCCCCTAATGTACCCGTGAGATTTCTCCAGGCTTTTAAGAAAATTAAAGAAGACGAAACAGTGAAGGTGACAAAAGCAGATAAATCTAATACAGTGGTAATAATGAATAAAAGTGACTATATAAGTAAAATAATGACATTGCTAAATGACACTGATACTTATACGAAACTGAGGTCTGACCCTACACAGACAGTTAATTCCATTTTAATAAACAAATTAAATCCATTTTGAAGGGCTTGGACCATTTAATTAAACAATTTACACCGCAATGCGCCTCCCTACCTTACATGTATGGTTTAGTCAAGACACATAAAATCAATAACCCTATCAGACCAATCATTAGTTCAGTGGGCTCAGTTACGTATAATTTATCTAAATGGCTTGTAAAAATTCTTACTCCTTTGGTAGGAAATATTTCTAACACGAATGTTAAAAACAATGTTGATTTTATAAACAAATTGAATAGTTTAAATTTGAATTATGATTTTAATATGGTTAGTTTTGATGTTGTCTCTTTATTTACAAAAGTGCCTGTAGATGACTTACTTGAATATTTGGAAGAGGAATTAGAGCGTCATGACATTCCCTTAAGTGTAGCAAATCTCATTAGTCTCATAAGGTTATGTATCAAAGATAGTAAATTTTGTTTCAATGGGGAATTTTTTGTACAAAAGTTTGGCATGGCTATGGGTAATCCCTTATCTCCTGTCCTTAGCAATATTTACATGGAATTTTTTGAGACAAAAAAACTCTTACAAGAATTTTGCCCCAAAAAGTTATTTGGTTTAGGTACGTGGATGATATCTTCTGTATTTGGCCAGTTCACAAAAACCTCCAGGAATTCCTTAATAATCTCAATAATTTAGTCCCTTCTATAAAATTTACTGTAGAGGAAGAAAGAAATTGTAATTTGAATTTTCTTGATGTAACTGTCCATAGAAATGATAGAAATTTCACCTTTTCAGTCTTTCGAAAATCAACTAATATTGCCTCTTTTGTTCATTACTACTCCAATCACCATCAAAATGTTAAATTCTCTGTTTTTTTCTGGGATGTTCCCAAGGGCTTTACGTGTCTGTAGCCCGCAGTTTATTGACGCTGAAATTAAAAACTATTTTATGATATGCATTGAAACTTAAATACCCAAGGACTTTTGTAGAGTGGCATGGAAAAGAGCTAGAAAAACATTTTATTCAACTAATGACAAACTTGAATTTAGTAAGCATAACATTCTAAAATTACCTTATGATGAAAGGTTTTTAGATATTCCTATAATTTTAAAGCTTTTTAACATAAATGTTGTTTTCAGTAATATTAATGTCAAGAGTTTAGTAATTAAAAATTCTCCTAAAGATCTCCAGGCTGCATATATGAAATTCCTTGCAAAAAGTTTGTGATAAAGTCTATTACGGACAGACCAGCAAATCTCTTTCACAGCGTCTCAAGCAACATCAATATTCTGTGAGAACTGGGCAAATATCGAATGCATTATTTGTACATATGAGAGATTTAGACCATCCTATTAACTGGAGTCAAGCAAGAGCCTTAGTCCCATGTAATGACACAGTTAAAAGGAATATCATTGAATCTTGTTTTATCAAATCAAATAATAGAAATGTTCTAAATTTAAGTCTTGGTTTATTTAAGATGCTTTCATAATGAAAAAAGTTGTAGATAAATATAAGCAACAAAATTAATATAATCAGTTTTTACATGTTTTGGACTGTAAAGATACTTTGTAATTTCGGGTAGGGTCAGAATCTGTTTAAGTTTGTGACCGTGTGATATCCGATAATCTTGGATTATCCCCTTTTAATTTTTACCCTTTTGATAATTAACCATCTGGTATTCCTGATCTTGTTTGTACCTGAGGCCTTCCTCTCCAATTGTACTTTAGTAGCTCCTTGACGATGTCTGAATAAAGACGAAAGCGCTTGAATTTCTGACTATCATTTTCCCGTGGTATTCGCTTATTTATGAAGTCACGTGCATCTACTGTGATTTTTTAAGCTATATATATATATATATATATATATATATATATATATATATATATATATATATATAGTACTATTCTGCGTCCCTAATCTTACCAACAGCAAAACAGCAGAAACAGCCTTTCCCTCGACACCCGCGTCTAGTGACGTTCCCGCGAAGACAGTCCTCCACCTGTGCGACGCAGTAGCCGCCCTTCTCTCTGCACGACCTCTTCGCCTGGCAACGCCCGGGGCTGCAACATTTGCAATCTCCACCCTCGCAGGCGTTCTTGACGATTCTCTCCGTGGGCGCGCAACTCTCTTTGCAGGAGCCTCCGAGTCGTTGGCACTTTTTGGTCTTCGTCGAAGACTGGCAGCCTTTGGGGATTCAAGGAGTTATTATAATTATTGTTATTGTTATTGGTTACGTATCCCCGATATTACAGCAATTATTATAATAGGTTAAGTATCCCCGATAATATCTTTGCAGTAAGTTATGTATCCTCAATATTACTATTGTTATTATTATAGTTTAGGTATTCCCAATATTATTGTGATTATTATTTATTTTTCAATAGTAAACTGCAATATTATTACTATTATTTCTCATTTAATAGGTGATGCAATCCTATTATTACTATTTCGTTGTCTATAGGTTGAGTATCCCGAGAATTATTATTATCCTTTTTATCATTATTTCGATAGGTTGTGTATCCCCGATATTATTAATACTCCTCTTTCAGTTGGATATGTATCCCCTTTATTATTATTATTATTATTATTATTATTATTATTATTATTATTATTATTATTATTTCTTTTACAAGAGCTTATGCATATCCAAATTATTATTATTTCAATAGGATATGTATTTTCAATATCATGACTATTAATAGTGGTAGTTCTTTTTCAGTAGGTTATGTATACCCAATACAGCTTCCCTTTTGCCCCATATTTCATATTTATAAAGCAAGACGTCCAGTTTCCTTGATAATTATTACTCTACTAATAATAGAATACATGACATGAGAGAGAGAGAGAGAATTTGTTGTAGGTGAAACTCACTCGACTGGACGCAGCAGAAGCAACCGTTTCCTCGGCATCCCTTTTGAATAATGTTGCCAGATGTACATTCTTCTCCTTTGCCGACGCAAACTCCACCTTTCTTGAGACACGACTTCTTCGCCTTGCAAGGCTTCGGTCTGCAACACTTGCACTTGGCGCCCTTGCACCCGTTTTGAACGAGGCTTTCACCAGCGGAGCATTTTTCCTTACAGGTCCCGCCTTTCAGTCGGCATTTTTTCTTGGCTGATAATGTACAGGCTGGCCATAGGGATCGGGATGAAATATTACAGGAAATCTATTAAGGCTTAAATTTTCTCTTGGAAAGTTACTGTTTATTCAGTCAAGATGTCACTTTGGGAAGGTTTAGTCTAAAATTCTTTGAAACGCATTATTATTTAAAAGATCATTCTTATGCCTAAATACTTCTGTGCTAAAGTAATGAAAATGACGTCAATTATATGATTATAAGCTGGTTCACTTAAGGTAGATTCTTGGGTGAGCCCTATGCCTACGAGACGTTTGTTTGGCGGCCGCTGTTTGGCTGGGAGCTGCCTACCTCCCGGTACCAGCCAATCAGCGGCCGCCAAACAAACGTCTCGTAAGCATATGGGCTCATCCAAGAATCCACCTTAAGTGAACCAGCTATAGTAAGCAAATAACCTTCATGGATATAAAATATGCTTGCAAATGAATGACTAAACAAATAAATCTTTTAGGATATGCTGATTCTCAATCATTCAACTCAACATTGGTTTCATTCGCCCTGTTTGAGATATTTCTCTAAAATTTTGAATGTAGCTTCTTTTTTCTCTCTGTCATCAATATGATGAGCAAGAGGAAGTAAAGAAATAGATAAATTTTACTGATAAGGTTTTGCAAACTCACCTTGGAGGCAGCAAACGCAATCTTTGGTGAGGCATTTCCCGCCAATGGCCTTCGTGGAACATTTGGATTTAGAACTGCGACATTTCCCTCCAGCTCTCCTGCATTCAGGGGTTGTTTTGACGCATTTTCCCTTCTTTTTCTTTTTCTTGGCTTTGTTTTTAGGTCTTACCTCGAAACCTACAGTCATCACTGTCCCGCCTTTATTCTTGGTTTTCTTTTTAGGTTTAGACTCAAAGCCAACTGTCATCACTTTCCCGCCTTTCTTCTTCTTATTGGTTTCCTTCAGGTGAATTTTGCGAGCTTTCTTCTCTGTCTTGAGATGATCTTTCTTTTGTTTTGATTTCTTTTCTCCTTGTTCTTTCTTTGTTACTTTCTTCGTAACTTTCTTCCTTGACCCTTCTTTCTCTTTCCGCCTTTTCTTTTTCTTCCTTTTCCTTGTTTTTGTCGCAACTTTTCTTCTTCTAATCGCGTTCTTGTTTTGTAAACGATTCTTCTTCTTCTCCGAGTGCTTGACTTCCACGAATCTCTCACCTGTGGCTTTACCATCACCCGACACTCTGTTCCGTTTCCTTTCAGTCATAGTATTTTTCGTTATATTTGATCTTTTTTCGTTTACTGAAGACTGTTTTGCATCTTGCATGTCAAACTCATTCTCCCGTGACCTTTTCTCGCGTCTCCCACTATCTCCTTTAACCCTTTCTGACCCTGAAAGATTAGAACTGCCATGAACTCTCTGGGTGAAGTAGCTTCTCCTGTTTACTGCGCTTTCGAGTTAAAGTAGACCAACCTGCGCAGTCTAACATTACTTAACGCCCACCTTTTTTCAAATATCCCGTTCGCCCGTCATCCCAGACTGGTCTCATATCATACTTATTATCCCAAGTGGCACCACTCATAGAACCGTGAAACTAAATTTTATGGAAATTTCTTGCATTCCAGCATCTTGAAATAACCGCAGCTCTTTAGTGAACCAAATGATATATTTTCTATGTAAAAAAAAAAAAAGATACTGGGAAATACACATTAGAATAGATGTCTTCCAGAATATTCAGAACGTTACTCCAGGAGTTAATGACATGCATTCAGACATTAATTAATAACTATACAAACAAGTAAAAAATGCGCCAAAGTTTCTTCAGCGCAGTCAAGTTTTCTGTACAGAGCATAATCCTATACGAATGCAGCCCATGAAACTTTCAACCAAGGCCCAGTGGTGGCCTACCCTATAGCGTTGCTAGACACACAATCATGCCAAACTTTAACCTTTTAATAACCACTGAGGCTAGAGGGCTGCAGTTTGGTATGTTTGATGACTGGAGGGTGGATGATCAATATGATCTGCAGCCGTCTAGCCTCAATAGTTTTTTAGAATCTCTGGGCGGACAGAAAAAGTGCTGACGGACAGACAAAGCCGGCGCAAAAGTTTTCTTTTCAGAAAACTAAAAAGGGGCCAACCAGATGGACCAAATAGGGGCCGACAGGAGGGACTAAAATTATAAACACTGAGGTCGAAATTAAGTATTGTTCGTCGAATGAGCAGCAGCTGAAGTTCTGAAGTTTGAGTTTAAGAAAACTTCCTCAGTTCCCGCTTAGCGCCGCCGTTAAAGTAATCACAAGCATGTAGGACTAATCTATACAGATAATAATTCAATCGTTTCTTTCCTTGCTAAGAAAATTCAAGTTAAATCATCAAACTTATATAGTTACGTACTTCTCCATCTGAGGCAGCAGAAGCGTTTGACGCCGCAGTCGACTCCTCCAAGAGGTTGTATACAATCTTCTCTTATTGACTCGTCCGCGCAGTACCCTCTCAGTTCTGCGCACGCGGGAAAAGACTTTGGATCTTCTGTCTTTATTTTGCTTGGCTGAACAAAGAAAATTATTATTATTATTATTAGTTCCAGAAAAATGCGCCTATTGACACTTGACGTTGTAAGCAGCTTTTGTAAAATGATGTGCTAAGTGACTGAAGAAAGTTAATACTGCAGTTAATGTTTTGTCTTTGCGAAGACGTCTTCAGGATCAAATCGTTACTGAATAACAAAGAAAAATAGCTGCATTTTTAATATACAAAGGGCCAGGCAGTGTTCGAACTGTCATGCATATATTATGATAAAATACATTATAGAATTTATGCCGTAGTACAAGCGCTGGTATACCTATGAATGAAGTCATACAGCCATAAAAGGAAAATTGAGAGTAAAAGATTGCAAAGGAGTGAAATGGGGAAAAACTCGCCGTTGCACCGTGAAACAATTATTAGGAGAGGGTAGGACAGTAAGATGGAAGAGAGAGTATGAATGGCGGTAGAGTAAAAGAAGTGAAAGTGGTTGCAGCTATGGGCCTAAGGAACACTACGAAGAGCTATAAAATGCCTCACGTGTCCGATTCTCAAGATGGAATCCTGCAAGGAGAAGATCAGCATCAAGGCGACGAAGAAACTGGCTCCAAGGGTAAGGACGGCTCTCGACCTCCAGCTCCTCCTCCAACTCTCTCCCTCGAGGATCATCTTGGAAAGGGCATAGGCCTAGGCCGGACGTTTCATTTCAGGAAAGGGAACTTCCGGCATTCTTATCGGCCATTGTTGCCTGCAAAGGGAGTACTTGACATTTCTGATAGTCATCAAGCTATTGTTACGTAAATATCATCCGAATATATATATATATATATATATATATATATATATATATATATATATATATATATATATATATATATATGATCATAAGCGTAAAGGCACTTGTTTACCTAAATACTAATAAATAAATATTTAAAGTAGTTATAGTAGGTAAATTGTTCTAAAACAATCACACACACACATATATGTATATATATATATATATATATATATATATATATATATATATATATATATATATATATATATATATATATATATATATAGTTAATAATATTAATAGGCACGATCCCAAGATCGTGCCTATTTTATTATTATTATTATTATATTATTATTATTATTATTATTATTATTATTATTCTGTTAAAGAATAATAATAATAATATGTTATTATTATTATTATTTCTTTAATAGAATAATATAATAATAATAATAATAATAATAATAATAATAATAATAATAATAATAATAATAATAATAATAATAATAAGAATGATAGTATAGTATAGTATAGTATAGTATAGTATAGTATAGTATAGTATAGTATAGTATAGTATAGTATAGTATATTTGTTTGTCCTTATTTGTTACAAATTCATAAAATAAGCAGAAAATTCGCCGAAGCAATTTAATGCTTATATGGCGATAACATAAAGCAAGTTTACTGGTTTTACATAAAAGTTATACAGACTTACAAGCTAAAACACAGACATAAAATACAAAAGAAGACAAGTCCAGTTTGCAACACAAAAAGCATTTATACAAATGCCAATAAAATAGCAATAATAATAATAATGGTCGTGCCTATTATTATTATTATTTTTCTTTAATAGAATAATAATAATAATAATAATAAAATAATAATAATAATAATAATAATAATAAATAATAATAATAATAATAATAATAATAATAATAATACCTTATTAAAGGTAATGGCTACTTCAGCAGCGTTACACTTGTAGAGATTCTTCTCTATTTTGCGAATAGCGGCTTTTTCAGTGCTACTTAAACAGGCTAGTAGTTTATCTGTAAAATTCAAATATATACACCTATTTTGACCCTGTATTTTACCATGACTTCTATAGGCGCTCTACTAGCCTGTTTAAGTAGCACTGAAAAAGCCGCTATTCGCAAAATAGAGAAGAATCTCTACAAGTGTAACGCTGCTGAAGTAGCCATTACCTTAATAAAGTATGCTTGAGAGAGGGTCTGCTTCCTAAGTACAATAATAATAATAATAATAATAATAATAATAAGCACGATCCCAAGATCGTGCCTATTATTATTATTATTATTATTATAATTATTATTATTATTATTATTATTATTATTATTATTATTATTATTCTATTAAAGAATAGTAAATAATAATAATAATAATAATAATAATAATAATAATAATAATAATAATAATAATAATAATAATATTAATAATAATGATAATAATAATATAAATAAATAAGCACGATCCCAAGATCGTGCTATTATTATTATTATTATATTATTATTATTATTATTATTATTATTATTATTGTTGTTATTTTATTATTATTATTATTATATTATTATTATTATTATTATTATTCTATTAAAGAATAATAATAATAATAATAATAATAATAATAATAATAATAATAATAATAATAATAATAATAATAATAATAATAATAATAATAATAATAATAATAATAAAGCCTTCGACATGATACCACACACATGGCTAATAGAATCCCTGAAAATATATGGGGCAGAGGAAAACACCATCAGCTTCCTCAAAAATACAATGCGCAACTGGAATACAATACTTACAAGCTCTGGAATAAGACTAGCAGAGGTTAATATCAGGAGAGGGATCTTCCAGGGAGACTCACTGTCCCCGCTACTCTTCGTAGTAGCCATGATTCCCATGACAAAAGTACTACAGAAGATGGATGCCGGGTACCAACTCAAGAAAAGAGGCAACAGAATTAACCATCTGATGTTCATGGACGACATCAAGCTATATGGTAAGAGCATCAATGAAGTAGATACCCAAATCCAGACTGTAAGGATTGTATCTGGGGACATCAGGATGGAGTTTGGAATAGAAAAATGCGTCTTAGTCAACATACAAAAGGGCAAAGTAACAAGAACTGAAGGGATAAAGCTACCAGATGGGAGCAATATCAAACACATAGATGAGACTGGATACAAATACCTGGGAATAATGGAAGGAGGGGATATAAAACACCAAGAGATGAAGGACACGATCAGGAAAGAATATATGCAGAGACTCAAGGCGATACTCAAGTCAAAACTCAACGGCCGAAATATGATAAAAGCCATAAACACATGGGCAGTGCCAGTAATCAGATACAACGCATGAATAGTGGAATGGACGAAGGCAGAACTCCGCAGCATAGATCAGAAAACCAAGAAACATATGACAATACACAAAGCACTACACCCAAGAGCAAATACGGACAGACTATACATAACACGAAAGAAAGGAGGGAGAGGACTACTAAGTATAGAGGACTGCGTCAACATCGAGAACAGAGCACTGGGGCAATATCTGAAGACGAGTGGCTAAAGAGTGCATGGGAAGAAGGACTAATAAAAGTAGACGAAGACCCAGAAATATACAGAGACAGGAGAATGGCAAACAGAACAGAGGACTGGCACAACAAACCAATGCACGGACAATACATGAGACAGACTAAAGAACTAGCCAGCGATGACACGTGGCAATGGCTACAGAGGGGAGAGCTAAAGAAGGAAACTGAAGGAATGATAACAGCGGCACAAGATCAGGCCCTAAGAACCAGATATATTCAAAGAACGATAGACGGAAATAACATCTCTCCCATATGTAGGAAGTGCAATACGAAAAATGAAACCATAAACCACATAGCAAGCGAATGTCAGGCACTTGCCCAGAACCAGTACAAAAAGAGGCATGATTCAGTGGCAAAAGCCCTCCACTGGAGCCTGTGCAAGAAACATCAGCTACCTTGCAGTAATAAGTGGTACGAGCACCAACCTGAAGGAGTGATAGAAAACGATCAGGCAAAGGTCCTCTGGGACTATGGTATCAGAACAGATAGGGTGATATGTGCAAATAGACCAGACGTGTGACGTTGATTGACAAAATCAAGAGGAAAGTATCACTCATTGATGTCGCAATACCATGGGACACCAGAGTTGAAGAGAAAGAGAGGGAAAAAATGGATAAGAATCAAGATCTGAAAATAGAAATAAGAAGGATATGGGATATGCCAGTGGAAATCGTACCCATAATCATAGGAGCACTATATAGGCACGATCCCAAGATCCCTGAAAAGGAATCTAGAAAAACTAGAGGCTGAAGTAGCTCCAGGACTCATGCAGAAGAGTATGTTCCTAGAAACGGCACACATAGTAAGAAAAGTGATGGACTCCTAAGGAGGCAGGATGCAACCCGGAACCCCACACTATAAATACCACCCAGTCGATTGGGGGACTGTGATAGAAAAAAAAATCAATAATAATAACAATAGCTTATTATTATTATTATTATTATTATTATTATTATTATTCCATTAAATAATAATAATAATAATAATAATAATAATAATAATAATAATAATAATAATAATAATAATAATAATAATAATAGGCACGATCCCTAGATCCCTGAAAAGGAATCTGGAAAAACTAGAGGCTGAAGTAGCTCCAGGACTCATGCAGAAGAGAGTGATCCTAGAAACGGCGCACATAGTAACAAGAGTGATGGACTCCTAAGGAGCCAGGATGCAACCCGGAACCTCACACTATAAATACCATCCAGTCGAATAGGAGGACTGTGATAGAAAAAAATAAATAAATAAAAAAAATAAAATAATAATAATAATAATAATAATAATAATAAAATAATAATAAGAAGAAGAAGAAGAAGAAGAAGAAGGATATGGGATATGCCAGTGGAAATTGTACCCATAATCATAGGAACACTAGGCACGATCCCAAGATCCATGAAAAGGTATCTAGAAAAACTAGAGGCTGAAGTAGCTCCAGGACTCATGCAGAAGAGTGCGATCCTAGAAACGGCGCACATAGTAACAAGAGTGATGGACTCCTAAGGAGCCAGGATGCAACCCGGAACCCCACACTATAAATACCATCCAGTCGAATTGGAGGACTGTGATATAAAAAAAAAAAAATAATAATAATAATAACATCAACATGTTCTAAGCTAATTTAAGGTTTATGATATTTGACCTACAATAACTTTTTCAACCATCCTTGTCGCCCGCAAAATTGCTAATATCCTTAATCATATAATTGTAGGTACACTATATTTTTGGCACTAACATGTTATATCACTTAGTATATCATCATAAAATCCAACGTCGTGCTTTATCCTCCACAAATCTCAACTCCCCGTAAGCCTTTCTCCTCATAATTCTCATCCAAGTAGGTCTAGGTTTTCCATCTTCTGATGCCACATAATCCCAACTGACAGTGGTATTAACTTTGTACCTCAGCTCGAACTTTCTCTCTCTCTCTCTCTCTCCTCTCTCTCTCTCTCTCTCTCTCTCTCTCTCTCTCTTACACACACACACACACACACTTAACTCTCCAACAAGTACAAAGTTAAGGCTACTTTAAAAGAACGATAGTAAAATATTTTAGAAATGATCGAAAATAGCGGTTAATCAGTCACTATATCTTTACTTTCGTTTGTTACATTATATTAACCAACTGCAAAACAAGAAAATATTTCGCACGTACCTTCACCCATTAATTACTTTAATGAGAATATCGTAAGGAAGAGAAAAAAAAATCACTGAAATAAATAAAAGTTAGAATTTTCCCGCGTCAACATCCATCCTTATTATAGTCCAGCGATTATTGTAAACAATGGCTATTGGTCACGTTCCATGCGCACAAATCACTCCAAACATCATCGTTCGTAGAACGACATCCCTCACTATTGGCACCGTTCACTGCACTGAAATAGGAAGCCATTCGGTCAAGTTATGGTGCTGCCAACCTATTATTTCCCCCGTGACATTTCTAGGTTAGGGTAACGGCCGTAAATTACACCGCAACATGAGCCAAGTGTCTACAGATTCGTCTATCTATCTCGTGCCATTTATAACACTTCCGTCAGGCTCACGTCGTGAGAGCAATGTACCGGTAGATAAGGCTCGTAACCACTCCTAGGTTTTCTGTAACACGTTATCTGGATAATCTACTGTATACTTTGGATCTGCCGTACGTAACGTACAACCACACTCTCATGAGCGAGTATCTTTTTGTCCTTTTGATATTTATAGCTGTATGATTATACTTATGAATCTAACCGATAGTGTCTCGATTACGCTAAAGTTTATCTATAGGTCTAAATGTCACTCTTTGCATTTGACAGATTTTTTGCTATTGCATATTTTTTATAACATTAAAATTCTATATATTAGTCTATCAAAGCTCCTCTAAGAAGCTCAGAGTTAAATAAGAGGTAAAAGTATTAGTTGATATAAGGATGTTAAAAGAGTAACCTTAAGAAAATTATGGACCTATCCTATAAAAAACAAAGTTATGGAAATCAAAGAAAGTATAATTAAGATAAGAATTCCAAAGCCGATGGCAAAGGAAAATAAACAGTGGACGGACATGGTGGCTTAACGGGTTTTTTACAGTCGAAATTTTCACTCCTAGCGGAACGGTGTTGGAAAGTTAAAGGAAGAACTCACTGAAATGAATGAGTAACCAGGGAACCACAGGTGTTCAAATGACTCCGTGGTGGATCAGGAATATGATGGAAGTTTAGGAAGGTCAGTATAAAAAAAGTAGGTCTATGTTGTTGGTACCTACATAGCGCTGCCCGAAATACGATTATGGCTAACTTTAACCTCAACTAAAATGAAAACTACTGATGGTAGAGGGCTGCAATTTGGTAGATTTTAAGATTGAAGGCGGACTCGCAGACAAAGCCGGCACAGTAGTTTTCTTTCATAAAAAACTAAACTTTCTTACAGCGCGAAAACAGACAGCGGTGGTGATTGCGTCACACTTCGGAACTATAATTAATGCCATATCATCGTATTGCAAAATACTAAAAGCAGATGCATATATAAAAATAACATCATGAAAAACCAAAGGTTTTAAAAATAAACCACACTTTAATTATGACTCATCTAATAGATATCCAGCTTTATTATTCAGACGGAATGAAAGCCACGTCGATATAGGATATTATCATACAAGATTATTATTATAGAAGATAAACGTTGCAAGATAGAGTAGTACCACGTATGAAAGTGATCTAATATTCTCTTTTTAAGTAAAATATTTCTTAGCACTTTTTTTATGTTCTAATTTTTGCAATTTTTCACAGAATTCACACAAAACAAGAAGTGCGTGTAAAATCATACGACAGATAACATCGGCAGAAGTAATTAGAGAATACAAAAGATACGACAAGTATAATGAAAACTCTCAGCTAGCAAATGTTGAGTCACGCATGCGCACTGAGCCTACAGCCAACTTTTTCGATCCACGACTTTCGTATGTGGTTGCATGTGTAGTATGTGTTTGAGACCACATGCGTATGTAGGAAGTGCAGCTATCAAACAAGTGTTATTCTCTTGTGAATTACCTGCCATTTATCTTGTCTTCTCAGTCCGGCAGGCAGGCATGATAGTGTTCGTCGTCGCTAAACTCATACTGTGGAAAATAAGGTTTCACAGTGTGACTCAGACTTGTAAGGGGAACTTTGTTTTCATATATCTATATATATATATATATATATATATATATATATATATATATATATAGATTATATATATATATAGTGATTCTTGTTGTACTGCAAAAATTTCTCTAAATTATGGCAGCCTACTCTGACTAATCAGTAGACCTATAGGCCTACACTTTATATTTTTCTTAGTACATATTGATGTGTTTGTTAATTTAGACATAAAATTCTTCCCTTTATGCATATAAAGTAAACAAGATTTTATAAAGCAACTATTCCAGTAATAATAATAATAATAATAATAATGATAATAATAATAATAATAATAATAATAATAATAATAATAATAATAATAATAATAATAATAATAATAATAATAATAATAAAGATGAAATACTGAGGTTTCTTTTAGTGTAGAAATAATAATTTTGGCATTGATTGCATTCCTACTTAAAAATATTTAAGCCTTACTGTTTCATCGCTAAATCTTAAGTTAATTCGATTACTAACAAGGAAATTTAAGTAAAATGGAACAACTCTAGATTATTATATTCCGCAAATTCTCTCTCTCTCTCTTCAACTCACTGACTGCCATGTTTAATATGTCACCACCTTATATATATATATATATATATATATATATATATATATATATATATATATATATATATATATTATATATATACATATATCGAAATCCCTACCCATGCCTCTTAGAACATTTAACCTTTGACCCTCCTTGCCCTGTTCCTCCAGAGGTCAACCCCAAAAACGAGGTCATGAGAACCCTTGCAACACCTGAAATTAGCAATGACCATAGAGATCCTATAAACTGATCTTATAGGTATTGATAGAGTCTGATAGGTTGGTGGAAAGCGGTATAATTCGTGGAATCTATACACTTCAGTCTCAGTGTCTTGGCATTTTCTTAGCGCATTGGTTTAGAATCTATTTTCTCCTTGTGTAAGTTTGTGGAAGAATCTGTTCGGGAGTTTATTTTCAGTTTCAGAATTCAGTGCTCTCAGTAGAGAGCTTAACTAGAAATAAAAGTGTCTTTATAATTTGAAGAGCTTTCACGTCGGATCTAAAGTAATTTGCAGAATAGCGGATTAGCAAGAATATAGTGTTTTGTATCGTATAGAACAATAAACATTAATTCGTCAAAATAATATAAACTTAAATTAAGAGAATAGAGCGTATGACTTACTCAGAATGCGATGGACTTACATCCATGGCGCACAATACTTATTGTAAAACAGAGGTGAGTGGCTCACTGTGTGTAGTAGGTGTTTGTTGCACTACTGACGAGCCTTCTGTGTAGGGATATGAAGAGCTTAATACCGTGGAAGTTTTCTGCACAGGCGTTCATCCCAAATTCAGAAGTTATGTTTGAATGTGTAAGTAGCTATTGTCATGGTTTTCTCTTCGGCCAACCCAAGTGTGTAATTATTATTATTATTATTATTATTATTATTATTATTATTATTATTATTATTATTATTATTTTTTTTTTGCTCTATCACAGTCCTCCAATTCGACTGGGTGGTATTTATAGTGTGGGGTTCCGGGTTGCATCCTGCCTCCTTAGGAGTCCATCACTTTTCTTACTATGTGTGCCGTTTCTAGGATCACAACTCTTCTGCATGAGTCCTGGAGCTACTTCAGCCTCTAGTTTTTCTAGATTCCTTTTCAGGGATCTTGGGATCGTGCCTAGTGCTCCTATGATTATGGGTACGATTTCCACTGGCATATCCCATATCCTTCTTATTTCTATTTTCAGATCTTGATACTTATCTATTTTTTCCCTCTCTTTCTCTTCAACTCTGGTGTCCCATGGTATTGCGACATCATGAGTGATACTTTCTTCTTGACTTGTCAATCAATGTCACGTCTGGTCTGTTTGCACGTATCACCCTATCCGTTCTGATACCATAGTCCCAGAGGATCTTTGCCTTATCGTTTCTATCACTCCTTCAGGTTGGTGCTCGTACCACTTATTACTGCAAGGTAGCTGATGTTTCTTGCACAGGCTCCAGTGGAGGGCTTTTGCCACGAATCATGCCTCTTTTTGTACTGGTTCTGTGCAAGTGCCGGGCATTCGCTTGCTATGTGGTTTATGGTTTCATTTTTCGTATTGCACTTCCTACATATGGGAGAGATGTTATTTCCGTCTATCGTTCTTTGAACATATCTGGTTCTTAGGGCCTGATCTTGTGCCGCTGTTATCATTCCTTCAGTTTCCTTCTTTAGCTCTCCCCTCTGTAGCCATTGCCAATTGTCATCGCTGGCTAGTTCTTTAGTCTGTCTCATGTATTGTCCGTGCATTGGTTTGTTGTGCCAGTCCTCTGTTCTGTCTGTCTTTCTCCTGTCTCTGTATATTTCTGGGTCTTCGTCTACTTTTATTAGTCCTTCTTCCCATGCACTCTTTAGCCACTCGTCTTCACTGGTTTTCAGATATTTCCCCCAGTGCTCTGTTTTCGATGTTGACGCAGTCCTCTATACTTAGTAGTCCTCTCCCTCCTTCCTTTCGTGTTATGTATAGTCTGTCCGTATTTGCTCTTGGGTGTAGTGCTTTGTGTATCGTCATATGTTTCCTGGTTTTCTGATCTATGCTGCGGAGTTCTGCCTTCGTCCATTCCACTATTCCTGCGCTGTATCTGATTACTGGCACTGCCCATGTGTTTATGGCTTTTATCATATTTCCGGCGTTGAGTTTTGACCTGAGTATCGCCTTGAGTCTCTGCATATATTCTTTCCTGATCGTGTCCTTCATCTCTTGGTGTTTTATATCTCCTCCTTCCATTATTCCCAGGTTGTATCCTGTCTCATCTATGTGTTTGATGTTGCTCCCATCTGGTAGCTTTATCCCTTCAGTTCTCGTTACTTTGCCTTTTTGTATGTTGACTAAGGCGCATTTTTCTATTCCAAAATCCATCCTGATGTCCCCAGATACAATCCTTACAGTCTGGATTAGGGTATCTATTTCCTTGATGCTCTTACCATACAGCTTGATGTCGTCCATGAACATCAGATGGTTGATTATTATTATTATTATTATTATATTATTATTATTATTATTATTATTATTATTCGGAAGACGAACCCTATTCATATGGGACAAGACAACAGTGGCCATTGACTGAAGATTCAAACTACGAAAAATATGGTGTTCATTCGAAAGAAGAGACAGAAATAGAGAAAAAAATGAATAGACGAATCATAAAATAGATAGAAGTATAAGTAAATTATCAAAATACAAGGATAATTGTTTTTGGACAATAATGCAGTCCAACAGCGTGACTATGACCTATATTAAGCTCCTAACTTGAAACGCATTTCACCATTATGCTTCACGTCCTCCACCGGGGCTC
>NC_061103.1:32651859-32726859 GCF_015104395.2 Macrobrachium nipponense | reverse complement strand
ACTGTTTCATTATCATGAAAACATTCAGGTCTGTCTTTGATTAATCGATTTTATTTAATATATTTATCTATATTTCTTTATGATTTATACATTTATCTAATTATTCATTTATGAGTTACTGACGTATTCATCTATTTTTTACTCGCATAAGGGGACCTCCACGCAATCCAGAATCACTTTATCCTGCGACTTGTTCACTCTTCAGAAATGCTTGGGCACCACTCTGGAGATAGTTGGTGGTACTCTGAAGAAAAGGTAAAGTACCCGTGGAAAGGAGCTTTGATGATGATAAAAGCATTGATAATAGAGAACAACAGTAATTGTTGGTTGAAACCCCGTATATATATATACGAAAGTCTTTACGTCCTGTTTGGCACACAGATTTATTGGTGCTACTTCGGCTTAAGTTAGCCTAGTTCGAGGTGCTAGTACTAAGGTCCGTAATGGTAGTACTAGAGTCCGCATGGTAACAGTAAAGTAGACAGCTGCACGAAGATATCGGTTCTTCATATCATTTGTCGACCACACAATATAGAATGGGTGTGTGTATATACTAGTACTAAACAAGACGTCCCCAGGAGCTTCCGCATTGCTTAGTACTGTTTTTTATAGCATCTCGTAGTACCAAAGTAGCACCGATTTATTTATACATACTATATACTGTTGATTGCTGAACTGCTAATTACAGATATTAATAATAACTTATAACAGCATTTGCTTCCAATGATTTGATCATTGTAGAACTGCTTTCATTGTATTTCCAAGTGTTTGTGTATGCTTTTACACCAGCAGCAAATGCTTCTCTATATTTATTGATTATCGCGTCAGACATGCTTTAATAACATTTCTAACATTATTCCTTTTAATGGTAACAGCTACTGCGGCGTTATTACGGGCCTCTATGAAGTGAGCTCCACAAACCAAATGGACATAACGCTCTCATCTTACGCAAGAGGTTTGGGACCGAACGACGGATTTACCTGCACCGTTCGAGCAATCAGTAAGTATTGTATCTCTCCTCTCTCTCTCTCTTTATAATTTCTTACGACAATACTTCAGTCACCCTACGTGGGACTGAATATCGGAGAGAGAGAGAGAGAGAGAGAGAGAGAGAGAGAGAGAGAGAGAGAGAGAGAGAGAGAGAGAGAGAGAGAGAGAGAGAGAGAAATCGACAACAATAAAAGACAACCTATTTCTAAATAGATGCCAGATACCGCCAGAAAACTAGAGAACAAATGGCCCGTACAGGACTTAAAAACAGGTGTCAATTAATCAGTTCGCAGGTGTGGACAGCGAGGCCAACCTTTATTCACATCGAAGTTTACTCTGTGACCAACTTATTTGTATATATATGCTTCATTAGAATTCATGTTGATTTATTAAACTGCTAATTAAGATAATCCAAAATGTCTAGGTAGGTTTGACATTAAAAAGATATACAAAACATATACGTACTCTGCAACGTTTTGACATATATGATTATGTATTGTTATATTTTGAACATAGCGTATCGTGTTGATTATTTTATTTATTCAATAATTCTCGTTTAGCTCGTTTCTTAAAGAGTTTTGAGTTTTACTTCATTTCCTATCTTAATTAAAAAAAAGAGAGTGTAAGGGTTTCCATTTATATATATATATATATATATATATATATATATATATATATATATAGTATATAGATATATAGATATATATATATATATATATTTATATATATATCATATATATATATATATATATATATATATATATATATCTATATAGATATATATATATATATATATATATATATATATATATATATATATATATATATATAATTCTTTTCAGGTGCAACATCGACGGGGCGGGACAGGAACCAACTGTGGTAAGTAAATATTTCAAATAGAATATTTAAAATAATAACACTTCAACGGCAACTGTAGCTTATATTTTATGATTGTGCTTTTACAAGTTTTCACTGAAGGAGAATTTCTAAACTTTCCAATTGCTCTGTTGAAGATTCTTCGAAATACATTTTATTTCGTTCAGGGAACAAAATGTTTATTACTTTTTTAACGGAATGTAATATAATCCTTAGGTTGTATTATTCAATAATAATAATAATAATAATAATAATAATAATAATAATAATAATAATAATAATAATAATAATAATAATAATAATAATATCGTAATATTTCATTAGTATCACTCTTTTTATTTTCATTTTTATTACTAAAATTATTATTAATATTATTATTATTATTATTATTATTATTATTATTATTATTATTATTATTATTATTAATTATTATTATTATTATTATTATTATTATTATTATTATTATTATTATTATTATTATTATTATTATTATTATTATTATTAATTTCAAAATAAAACAGACTTAAAATTTTATTAGAATGATACTTAATAAATAAATTTGACAAGATGATAGTTGTTTGCTTTAACCATTTATTTACAAACTAAATGATGAATAAATCTAATCGAATAAATAGTAATAAATAACTTGGGTTTACATATTACTGAAATGAAAAAAAAGTTTCCAACCAGTAATAAATATTAATTTTTCTTTACAGACCCAAATCTCACCGGACCCAAAATAGTTGATAACAATTGCAGTAAGTATTTGCTGTTCCATTGCTTTCAGATCTTATCTCAAAGACAGCTTTTTATTTGGCTAATGAAACAGTTTAATTCACATTTTTTTTACAGTTGAATTGAGTCGTTTTCATTGTTTTTTCAGCATCAATTTTTTTTTTTTTAGGCTCTAGCTGATACCATGTTTTCTTTTTTCTTTTTTACCTGAAGTAATGCTTGGGAATATAAGCTTACCATTACGAATAAAGGGTCACGAATTACTTTTGCGATAGACTTTTTTTTTTTTACGACTGGGTGTAGGGTTCTTTGTGTGTGTGTGTGTGTGTGTAGGTGTGTTGTGTGTGTGTGTAGGTGTGTGTGTGTGTAAAAGCATCGTTGGAGTGGATAGGGCGACAGTACACTAAAGCTTTCCCATGTATATTGTTTTTTGTTCACAATTCCTAAGTTATTCAGGGTCGAATTCTACAGCATGATAAAAACTGCACAAGCGACCTATGTCATAAAGTATAATAAACCTATAGGAAACACAGTTATGCTCCCAGTACATAAAAACAAAATTGCCTGGGTGAAAACTGGATTGTAAAACCCATAGAATTTTTCACGTCTATCTGGAATTTACCTCGGCTGAAAAATCATTTTTACTATTATTAACCAGAAGATGAACCCTATTCATATAAAGCAAGCCCACCACAGGGGTTGGGGTGGCCACTAACTTGATATTCAGGCTTCCAAAGAATGTGGTGCTCTTTAGAGCGTAACAAGAGGTAATGGAAAATACTGAAAGAACTCCGCATAGGGTACTACTACAAGTGTTTAAAAAAAAACATTTATTATTATTGGTAGAAACAGATAACAACCAAGTTTTCCTTCGTCAGACTGTGGCAGGAAAAACCCAGTTCTAAAGATAGTGGGAGGAGAACAAGCCCTTGTTAACGAATATCCCTGGCAGGTGGCCCTTTCGAAGAGCAACCTCTACCGACCCTACTGCGGTGGTTCGATTATCTGCAACAAGTGGGTTTTGACAGCTGCTCATTGCGTCGCTGGGTGAGAATTTCTGCCGATGTTTTATTTTCTTGCTAAATTCTTTTTATATTCGTGCTTTTGTGTTATAAAAAAATTAAAGAGAATATTTCATTTAGTAATCATTATTTGCACCTCAAAATTAAGATGTAAAAAAAAATAATACACTATACAACTCCATAATATCTTTTGTTATGGAATTTACACGTCCTCTATATATCATTTAATCGTGTAATGGATTTTTAAGAAGCGAAGTGAATTAATAATTAAAAAGGAAAAAAAGAGCATGTACTGAATTAATTTCATGAGGCGTTCAACTTTAATCGTAAACACGAATTCGTAACTTGACAGACAAGCGCCATCCCAAAGCCTGGTCGTGATAGGCGAGCACCAGTGGACATCCACCACTGACACTTCAGTAACGGAGCCCAAGGAGATTCAGCAGGTATAATGTATTTCCTTTAATGAACTGTTCATTTAAATGCGACGTCCCAAAAGCATCTTTTTCGGTATCTACTAATGGCGACAAAGATTTCCACCACGTAGGCTGAGAGTAAACTGAAGTCGTATGTGCTTCTCAGCTGCGCGGTGGATTACTTCTATTTTATCACAAAATATAAAATGTTTGAAAACTCACTTGTGACTTGTGAGACACCGATGTAGTCGGTGAATTAATGAAAACTTAAGCTTTATATAGTATCATACTCCACGTGCTAAATGCGCTACTTTTATCTATGCCTGAATCTGTTGTTATCACGTTCAAATCAGCACCATAGGGTAAAATTTCATATTTTCAAAGTGAATAAATAAATGACCCTATATCACTGATGTCTCTGAAGCGACAAGGATCCTTTAGGCCATAACCTACAATACACGTTGCTGTGCTGCGCATGTTGTCGAGTAATGAATATGAAAAAAGGTCCAACGAATGCTAAGCATCAAACTTCGATCAAATTTCCGTTCACCACTGTACACCTATAACTAAGCAATGTTTCTCTCTTGCAGATCATAATCCACCCAGACTACGACTCCCAGCGCATGGACAACGACATTGCATTAATCGAACTTAAAACCGCCATCGTATTTCCCTTTAATAACAAGATCGCCCCCGTCTGCATGCCATCTGCCAGCAATCTGTACGAAAACGTTGACGCTACCGCCACCGGATGGGGAACCCTTTCTAATGGTTAGTATACAAAGCTGTGGTACTATGGTACTATCCACCGGCGAGATAGACCTGGTACCTACGAAGGAGGGAACACGTATAGGTCTAGTATGATGACATCATGACAGACCTTGGTCAGTTAAGGCAATGTTACAAGGAAATGAAAATGTACAGTGGGGCTCAAATCTCATGCGACATGATTATTTTTGTATCGTCCATATTCTCAGACTCAACGTGATGTTGCCAAGTAGTGCTATTTTTTTTTCTTTTTTTCATTTGTAATGTCATCCATGTCGAACAGTTTGTGAATTCACAGCTAGCCTTATTTTCCTTATGGTTAAATAGATATGATCCCTTTTATGCATTGGTATAATTCTTAATTTGTGTGATTTGAATTGATTTTTTTTTATCTTTACGTTGCTCAGTTCAAGTGTGGTGTGATAAGGTTAGCGGTGCCAGCAATGAAAGCACACTTAACATGCACCTCGGACTGGTCATCATAACCATGTCTGCAACACTATGACAGTAGACCTAATAAGCTCAACAGTCATAACAACAATTTCAATGTAGGAATATGAATTAAAACAAGTTTTATTTGAATGTTGAAGATTTTGGCTGCGTTTAAGCTGCCTGTATGTTGGAAAATGTTTTATAGGCCTACAAAATAATCTAAGCCATCTGAGATGTAATGTTACTCATGAATTTATTTGTAGAGATCACCTGTTCTTTGAGGAATATGAATTACAACCAGTTTTCTTTGAATGTTGAAGTTTCAGGCTGTGTTTAAGCTGCCTGTATGTTGCAAAATGATTTATAGGCCTAGAAAAATAATCTAAGCTTTCTGAGATGTAATCTTTACTAATGTTTTTATTTGTAGAGATTGCCTGTTCTTTGAGGAATAAAAGATGATGATGATGATTTTGGTTATATGGAGAAGATGGCTATAATCAAAATATCATAAGTATTAATATCAAGGCATATGGAACACTGGTTTTTCAACTGCTTTACAACATTATTTTCTTAAAAGTCCTTCTGCTCGCTTTTGATGTATAATTTATTCTTTCATAAGGTAACTTGAAGTGCAAGAATGTGTAGATAACCTCATTTGCATTCTGGCCAGAAATTGTTAATATAGAGATGTGAATGTTAAGCGTAAAGTAAAGAAATCTAACACCTTGGCCTTGACAAATAAGCGAATATTTGCTAGTATGCTATCAGTTTTGAAATATTAAGAAAGATAACAAATAATTATGTATGAAAATCCAAATATTCCTTAAACACATAAAGTAAATGTTTTCAAGATAATTTAATGGTCGCTACTCATTGTAGACCTACTTATATACCAGGTGGTTATTGTTGCACCGACACTGATACGTCACACATGCTCCCCTCACACGTTGATATCGGTGGGCGCATTCTACTTTTGTATATACATATTTACATTTTCTCAGCGTTGAGGGTAAAAACAATCAAATAGGACTATATCAAATTTTATGTTTGCTTTGGAAGCATTATTAATGTTAAATTTTTTTTATTTATTTATTTAACATTTGAACTGAGGTTTGATGGCGACTTCGTTTTGGTCAAATGCTTCAGCAATGAGTGAACGAAAGTTTTGAAAATGTTTCGTAAGGGTTTTTCTGAAATTTGGCTACACGTGACATTTTCTTACAATTTTCAAATATATGACAGATTTCACACTTATGAAACATATTATGGCCTTAGCGTATGCGATACTCGCGTTTTCGCATTGAAATAAAGGATAAATATGGAGCATGCTAGGTTGCCAGTTAGTGAATTTTGAACGAAATCCTATGGAGTCATGTCGCATGAGATTTGAGCATCACTGTACACAAAAACTGAACCCTTTCTTATGGTTAATACAAAACCGTGGTACTATATGGTACTATCCGCCGCCAAGATGCACCGTTAAACCGTGGTACCTAAGAAGGAGGGATCATGTATAGGTCTAGTATGATGACATCATGACAGGCCTTGGCCAGTTGAGTCAGAGCTACAAGGAAATGAAAATGTTAATGGAAACTGAAAACCCTTGTGTATACTTTGCAGGCGGTCCCCAGCCCTCTACCCTGTACGAAGTTACTATACCGACGATGACCAACGCGAAGTGCAGCACCTATATCAACGGGATAACGGCCAACATGATCTGCGCTGGTGTGGAGCAAGGAGGGAAGGACACTTGCACGGTTAGCAACTACTTAGAGAGAGAGAGAGAGAGAGAGAGAGAGAGTTTTCGGACCGAGTTCGTTTTTATGCCAACTCAGAAAGAAATACTAAGAGAGAGACAGAGAGGAGTTTTCTGACTGTTGTCCTAATGTCAACACAGAAAGAATTGTTGAGAGAGAGAGAGAGAGAGAGAGAGAGAGAGAGAGAAGAGAGAGAGAGAGAAATTTGCGAAGTATAACAAACTAGAGTTGTTCTATTTTATTTAAGTTTCCTTATTGGTAATCGAAATAACTTTAAATTTATTGGTGAAACTGTAAAACTTAAATATATTTAAGTAAGAGAGAGAGGGGACAAAATATCAATCGCTCATATTCACTTAACCTAACTTAGTGCTGAATAATAAATATACAATTCTATTTCTTTTTCATTTCATGAGCTGACGTACAAAAAGAATCAGATTCTACACCTTGATTTCCAGTGAAAACTGTGAAATTCTTTCCCATTTGATATTTTATCAGTTGATATTGGAAACCAGAGTAACTTGTCAATCAATATTTTTATCTGTAATGTCTAATCTTGTTCGTTATTATGCATTTTCAAATTTTGTAATATTCTGAGTAATACGAATATGACATATCAATAATATTGTTCCTTTTCTAGCAACGCGTATTTCAATAACCATTTAACGTATATTTGCCATGTAGGTACTAATGCATATTTTGATGGCTTACATGAAAAAGATACGAGCAAGGCATATTTTACGCCTGAAAATACTTCGCTTTTATTTAACAACGTATATTTTAAAAGCAAACGAATAAGCACCTATATCTAGCAATATGTAGGCCTACTGTATCTAGTAATATGTAGGCCTACTGTATCTAGCAATATGTAGGCCTAACTGTATCTAGTCCTACTGTAACAAGCAATGCGCATTTGATAGACCCATAAGATACATTTTGCATGCATCAAGAATTAAAACTCTTTCTTTGAACATCAGGGTGATTCAGGCGGACCGCTCGTGACTGTAAGCAGTACTGGAGTAAACACTATGGAGCAAATTGGAGTCGCTTCTTGGGGCTATGGCTGTGGAGATGTCCGCAAACCAGGGGTATACACCAGAGTCACGCGTAAGTCTTGTTTGTTAAAATTACATTTTCACTAACTGGCAACTACCCAGAACCTCTGGGTAGAATAATGAGTAACTGATTTACTATTTATTAATTTATCTTTTTAATGTCTTCGGATAGGAAAAAGTTCTAGACCTAACTGTTGAACTCTGTTGCTTAGACCAACAGCTTTTTCCCGTTTTTTTCAAAAGAAGAAAAAAAAATTGTTTTTCCGCATTATCTAGGTCAAGAAACACATCAAAACAATGACCGAACTAAACGAAAATTCTCGTTTTGAGACAAATGCCACCATTAAATTACAATTCAAGTACTAAATCCTTATAAGAGTTTTGTTTTTATTTTATTTTTATAGGTTACCTGCCTTGGATCTACAACTACACAGCAGCGTGCAGTTATTGCGCTCGTCCTACTTAGAGTCATTGATTGACTGAACAGACGTTCCACGACGAAGCAGAAGTTAAGATCATGGCTGCTCTTTAAACAGTTAATAGAAATGACTGTATATGCTTATATGCTTACGGTTAAGCTTAGCTTAAATGTTTATTAGCCTTTATTCCATATTTTTTCCATAATAGGAAATCTTGGAATGACTTTCATCTAAAAATAAAATCTATGCACCATCAAATTTCCTTGTGTAATTTCATCCAGGTACCATCAAACTTTTCAAAAGAGAACTAGTATTCTTTCGGATTATGAGTACTGAAAAAAAACATTAATATGTAACAGGTAGTGCAAGCTTCTATGGCACGGAATGTCCTATTATGAAAAAACGAGTAAAGGGAAATGAAAATAATTCATTAGAGGTGATTAAAAGCGAATGATTCTTTCTAATTCAACATACAAATCCTAAAAAAAAAAACGCTCTTCTACAGGGGGCGGGGCAGTAACATTAAAAAAAATCATAACGCTCTGGAGATTGAAAATGAAAGTTTGAAGCCACAGGTTACACTAAGTATTTGTCTATCTATCAAAATTATTAAATGCTGTGTTACTAACTCTTAGAGCAGGAGCTATTTCGGGGGCCAAACGTGTACTTTATCCAAGTAAAAACACCAGCACCAGATAAAGAGAAAAGTTAAGAAACATCATTGCAAGAAACACCAAAATCATACCTTCATCTCTGCTAAAATGACAGAACTTAGGAAAATATAAGAATATGTAATGACTGTTGGGCGCCGTGTCGCGCAGTTTTGATAACATCAGTGACTGGATCAACAACTGTGTGGGAATGGGCTCACTTTAATCACAGGATAATGATAATTACCGATTGATATTATCAGATATGTTATGTTCCCCACTCTCAAACAAAACACGAATGTTATCTCATGGCAAAGTATATATGTTTTTATTTTCCTTTTAGACAATTTATACCACATATTAATACTTTCATGAAGTCGATTCTCTGCGGTCGTAAACGCATTCGGTGAGATGACAAGCGGCCTAGTTAGTTTGGTAATATATCTTTATCAAATCGTATTGAGACAAATTTATCAACGATAAAATCTTAATGAAGACTATATCTTTTCCTAATTAATCACATTACACAATTTACGGACTATTCACAATAATTGGCATAATTTACAAAATAGAACCATTCACAAGCTTCGCCGGATGAGTGTTTACAACTTTACGAGCTGGCAGTATGTACCTATCTGCTGGTTGACGAAATCAATTGGAACCTTATAAATTGTGGCAACTTCATTATTATATCCAGGAATCTTCGAGTTTGATTTCTCATAGTATGCATAACGGTGGGTAAAGCTTTGTTCATCTCAGAATAAATCGTACGGCGAAGACAGATTCACATTATGATACACTGCCATGTAGACCTATAGCCTAATATCGAAAGGCGTTTACAGCAACTATTTGCTTATGTAATTACCAGGCCTAAGCAGTATTTGAACATTTCAAGTAATTACAACTATATCGGATATAATTTTCCTAGAATTTCATTTAAAGAAATAATTTCTTTTCGAAATAACAGAATCATTCGAAGTGGCATAGACCTATAGGCTTACAAATAAGGATAATAGGAATTGGCCTACGTTATTTCCAGCTTTTTTTTTTTATCATGGTTCTTCTTATTACCAAAGTTATTCATGTTGATGTGATTCTTATGATTATTGTGGTTGTTCTTGTTAGGGTTTTAGCCTTTGTTTTTGTTATAATTCCCACAGCTACCGAATTTTAAAGTTTATTAAGAGAAATTATATACAGAAATAGGTATGTATTGTGTAAGTCATTTAAAAACATTTATTCTCATTTTACACGTAGTTACTTGGGATTTTAGTATGTACAGATATATAGGTAGGTGAAATGAATAAGTATATATAGTGTATAGACATGGTATATGCATGTATATACATAATATATTTAAGTATGTGATAATTAAGATAGAAAAAAAAATGTGTGTAGAATCTAAGCTGGTTATGTATTGTTACAAGAAAGACAACAATACTCTCATCGGATAAAATTCTGAATGTAATTCTGTTAAAATGGTAAAATATTGTATATTTTTTCTAATAAAAGATAAATTTGTTTAAATATTAATACTTGGCAATTTACCAACCGCCTAGAGTACTGCAAATGTACCCAACAGCATTCATATCCGCTCATTACCGCCAGCTGACGTAAATAATTGAAGTTCATATTAGAATCGCGTTAACAGCAACTCGCAAGCCAATGGAAAAGACGTTGAGTAAGGAACATAATGAAGACGAGACCATAGAGCAATGAATTTGAAATTTCCATCAGAGTCCGGTATTCATAAGCCACGACAAAGTCGTTCAAATATTTATAAATCATTCATACGGAAATATAGTTTCACTTATGACTATCAGACGCGACCTTTTAAAAGGACATCTGCCCTTCAGTTCCCATAAATTGCCCTATAACCTTACGTCATTCACGAGTTATTGGTATATGAAAAGAACTTGATTAAATACTGTCTTTGATAGCACACTTAGCAAGTGTGCACCTTTACATTCCCGTACTCGGTTTTACTCATATTTAACGGCCGATTCCGAGGACCTAACAGTCATCAGCGGGCTCCGTCCGAGATACCTCCGGTCTCCTTTCCATTTCTGATCAGAAAATGGAAGTCTGGACACCAGTAATAGTCTTAGCGTTCCTGGTGAGTTTCTTACTGTTTGGGCTCTTCTGTTTACCTTCTGAGTCTAGGTCTAGGCTAGGGTTCTTTTTCCGCGTTTTTTATTTCCCACCGTGAGGGGTTACTTGGCCAAGAACTCAACCAAATATAACCATAGCTTCTTTCTCGTACCAGAGAGCTCACGACCATGTAAAGGGAAAGAGCCATTGCTAGCTCCTCAAGGCTGGCTTATTCCTTCCCGAGATCTGACAGCAAATTGATTCCCTACCTGGTTAGGTAAAACATCTCGCCTAACAATAATAGAGTCGTTGGCCTTAGGTGTAATCAACTACTGCAGCAAAATCTGGGGAATGACAACTAGAGAACAAATAGACCTGGTTCAGATAGCTCAGACTTTCGCAGCTAAAATAGCTTATGGCGGGGCTAGAAAATATGATCATATGACACCAATTTTGACAGTTAGAGTGGATGGATATATTCCCGACTGGCTTTTTGAATTCCCCACTTTGGGCGATGTACAAGTAAGACCTACTCGTCAGTCGAACGACCTCTTTGTAAGACGAACAGCTACTGACATGGGAGCTAAATCAGTATCGATTAAGGGGCCCAAAGGTCTGGAACAACATTCCAACTAATATAAAGACTTCACCTTCCATCAAGCTTTTCAAAAAGAAATTGAAATCATATTTCCTTGAAAATAAATCATAGTGAGGGAAATTTAATAATTGGTTTGCCTTTCTCCGAGTCTTGGTTGGTGGTTTTTGCTTAGTTTTACTGTGTTGTACTTTGTTGAGTGGGTGATTTTGCTCAGAAAGCGTTTGTATTTTGGGTCGGTCTAATTGATGATCTCAGTTATATACTGACGGTAAAGTTAGTTTGATGTCAGGTCGCAATATTAAGTTGTATTGCCTTTTAAGCTTTCACATCAATTTTGCTTTTAACATTCATCTCATACTTGGTTTAGTTTTCATACTTAGATCATCCAGTGTTGTGGATGTGTGTTTACCTAGTTATGGGTTGCATTCATTTATTACTTTGTAACGGCAATACCTACGTATTAAGATTTTTTATATTTTAGGTTTCTGAAGATTTTAAGTTCTAAAGTTTTTAAGATTTTAAGTTCTAAGAAATCTTGTCAGTAATTGAACCATTTTATACTCCTCATTATTGTATATATTTTTTAACTCATCATATATACATTTTTAACAATGATATGAAGAAAAACTATTGTAAAATAGAAAAAAAGTTTTTTTTATTTTGATCTGTTACTTTCTTCTGCATTTTATGTGATTTTCCTTTCAGTTGCTTTTATCCGCTCTTCTCCCTCTCGCTCTCGCCTCTCTTCGTGTGGCCACCATGGTTTCCTAATTTCTTTCAACCAGTGCGTCCATGGTAGACTCATCTGGTCATCCAGTCTGTCATAAAACCAGCCATAAAAGTTTGGCTCCGTTAATGTTTTAAAGCTTGCCTCTCTCTCTCTCTCTCTCTCCTCTCTCTCTCTCTCTCTTTCTCTCTCTCTCTCTCTCTCTCTCTCTCTCTCTCCTTGTAGGAGGCAAGGAAAACGTTTGGCGATATTAGATGCAAAGTGACATATTTTAACCTTACAATTATCCTTGTGAAAAAAAATTGCTGACAGTGTATGCCTAGTTTTCCAGTATTTTTTAATTATTATCATTATTTTAATATTGAAATCGACTGCTATCTTATCCAATATAAGCCAATAAACTGTAGTCTTCTTCAGTCCCAAGCCAATAAACTGTAATCTTCTGTATTAAGCCAATAAACTGTAATCTACTTCTGTATCAAGCCAAAAACTGTAGTCTACTTCTGTATCAGAGCCGTAAGGCATAGATTCGAATTTTGGCCAGTGCTTATAAACTTCAAATATTATTACAATTGGATTTTGGAAGTAAGTTGAACTGAATTCGATAATAGCGTGTATTTAAGACTTGAAGTTTATAATCATCTAAAGTACTATTGATAAACATTAAATATCTTGTCTCTTGTTACAGTGCCTCCTGGGTATTGGAACGGCCTCAAACTCTACCACGTAAGTGAAATTTCCACCAGAAATTACTTTTGTAATACCATTGGTACGTTGTCGTCTGCTGTGTATTCCTATGTTGATAGTAAGTATTGATTTATGAGTATAAATTGCAATTCATTATATATATATATATATATATATATATATATATATATATATATATATATATATATTATATAGTTAGTGAATAAATTTATTTAAAAAATGTAGGTATTGCTCTTCGTGAGAGAGTGGGAATAGACCATAAAAACTACCTATACTCTGTTTTTTTCCATCTGTCCATCCGCCTGTGGTGTTTGCGTATGGTAACACTGCGTCCCGGGCTTTAGATAGTTACATTCAACAATGATAATAATATCCTATTTCAAATATTAACGGTGTAATTAGCATACAGTAATTTATTAAATCACTTTTCATTTGCAAATGCACACCCAGATATCCTTTTAATTACCTAAAACTTACACATAGAGTAATTATTTAAAGCCCGGGACGCAGTGTTACCATGCGAAAACACCACAGGCGGATGGACAGATGGAAAAAAAAGAGTATAGGCCTATGTTTTCCTTCCGTTGCCCACAAAAACGTTTGCCGTTATTTCCATTTGCATTCATTTTCGTCTTTTCATTGATTCCTCAGATGGGTAATGCATCCCGTGGGACGCCCCAATGCTCCGAAAACACTTCCGAAGGACCATCCTCTGACGGGAATGGATTTCACCATCGACCCAAGGGAGTTGGCAACACTGATGCGTGAGGCTGTGAAGAGTCGGATCGAGTTCGATGGTAAGTTTAGGCTCATTTTTTTTTAAATTGCTTTCGTTTCAAGTTTCAGTATACCAGTTCCGTCCATACTAATAATCCTTATCCGTATAAGGTTCATGAAGCTTTATATTTAGGTTTGGTTTGTATAAATTTATTCGAAATTTGCCTCACCAAGTATCGTATCATCAACAATTGTCTAGGTATTAGACTCATAAATCGAATTTAGAACGTTTCATCAAGTTGTAAAATTCATTTAAAAGTTTCATCAAGTTTCATAACATTCATGACCAGCCTTGTCAAGTTTGGCAAGTTTCGTTTCTCAAAGTTACGTCAAGATTGTTCATTTTCCTCCAGTTTCTCATAAACATTCATCACTTAGATTATGTAAGGTTTAATTATGTCTCAGTTATACGACTTTCGTCATTATTCAAAAGTCTCATTCAGACAAATTTCATTTAGTCAAATTACTTTAAGATCAGTGGTATCTTTTGAAAGGAGATTAGCACTTACTTTCATCCACCAGAAAGGTTTTGATATGGTAATTATTTAATGGGCGACCGTGCTCACAATCACTTTTCTCTCATAACCTTTTTTGAGCAATTCTGGACATCTGTCTTAATCTGTCATCAGTAATTTCTGCTATTAGGGCACTTAGCAACACTATCTCTCTCTCTCTCTCTCTCTCTCTCTCTCTCTCTCTCTCTCTCTCTCTCTCTCTCTCTCTCTCTCTCTCTCTCTCTAGCAGCGTGAAATTTATATTTTAAGTGAATTTTGCTAGACTATCGTCTGAAGAAGTGAGCACTGGTTTTTCTTCACTACTTAAACGTGATATAATTTCCACTAAATGAAACATTACTGAAATATTAGATTGTGAATTGTTAACACTGTCGTTATTTCACATCGATCACCATTACCTGAAAATGATGTTTAGATTTATCTTTCCCGCTAGAAACTGCGCTGAGCAGCGGAAACCACACTCTCTGCGCCGGCCAGAAAGCTGTCATTCACTCTGAAAACTTCCCTAAGAGGTACCCCAAGAATCACAGGAGTTCCTGGGTCATTGAGGTGGGTTTACTGGTCATTGAAGTGTGTTTATCAGTCATTGAGGTGGGTTTATTGGTCACTGAAGTGGGTTTATTGGTCATTGAAGTGTGTTTAACGGTCAATGAAGTGTGTTTAACGGTCAATGAAGTGTGTTTAACGGTCATTGAGGTGAGTTTGTTGGTCCTTGAGGTGGGTCACTGAAGTGGGTGGGTTTATTGGTATTTTTTGGGTTAATGGTCATTAAAATGTATTCATCGGTCATTGAGGTGGGTTTATTGGTCATTGATGTGGGTTTATTGGCGATTGAAGTGGGTTTAATAGTTATTGAGATTGGTCATTGAAGTGGGTTTATTGGCGATTGAAGTGGGTTTATTAGTTATTGAGAATGGTTTATTTGTCCTTGAGGTGGGTTTATTGGCGATTGAAGTGGGTTTATTAGTTATTGAGAATGGTTTATTTGTCATTGAGGTGGGTTTATTGGCGATTGAAGTGGGTTTATTAGTCACTGAGATTGGTTAATTGGTCATTGAGGTGGGTTTATTGGCGATTGAAGTGGGTTTATTAGTTATTGAGATTGGTTTATTTGTCATTGAGGTGGGTTTATTAGTCACTGAGATTGGTTAATTGGTCATTGAGGTGGGTTTATGTCTTCAGTTTATTTCACATGAAAAGCTCAGTGTAGGACAAACGTAGATTGTTTGAGGTGTGGTCACACGATAGAAGGGAAGCTCATATATTACAGGAATAAATGATAGAAACGGAGGTGTGATAATCTGTGGCTCTAACATATTTGCGAATGTAATGAGGCAAGAAATCCAAGAAAGAGCAATAGATGTCGGTACAAAATTGTGCCATAGGAAAACGGTTCATGAGTGGAGTGTGAACGGACGGATAGTGAACAGACTCTGCAAAGTGCTGCTTTGGCTTTTTAAATCTAAGCGGTGTTAGTTAAACATGGCGGAAGCTCATGGCGACACCGTGCTTAGTACTGGCCCCTTAGGAACCAAAATATTGCATATTAATATTTGTCGACCTCAAAATATAGAAAAGGGTGTATATAATACTTTGATCCCCAAGGGGCCAGTACTAAACATGGCGTCCCAAGGAGCTTCCGCCATGTTTAGTACTAGCAACGCGTACATAACAAGCCAAAGTAGTACCAACTGCAGAGAATATTGAAAGAGCTCAGTATTAGAGCATTAGAATGGAGGGGCCTCACTTCCCACGATGAGACTAAATGCATGCAAGGTAGAAAGGGTAAATGGCACACCGTGTGTATGGTTGTTTGATGCACTTTTGATGAGTCTTTAGTGTAGGTGGATGAAGCAGTGGTACTACTTTAGTAGACGGTCTACACTGTTTCGCAGTGTTTATAACTAGTACTGTCCCGTCGGGGGTCAAATGTCCCTAAAGTAGCACCAAGGGTTGTTGTTGTTTGAGATTAAGCTGGCCTTATGCCAGCCTCGGGGATCAAATGTGGTAAAATGCACTCAGGGACATTTGACCACCAACGGGCTAGTACCTAAACAGGCGAAACAGTGTAGAAACACATATGTAGACAGCCTACTAAAGTAGCACCGAAGCAGTTAATGTTATGGGAGGTTTACGATCAGGGAGTTCATCTCCTGATTTTAAGTTAAAGTATATGTGTGAGTGATTTTTTTCTGTATATATATATATATATATATATTTATATATATATATATATATATATATATATATATTGTGACAAAGTGCCAAGTATCTGGTTATTACACTTACCATTCATTAATTGTTACCTCACAACAGCCAGACACCTGAACCCTCATCACAGGTGCTAAACGACTGAATACTCTAAAGGCAACAGTGATCCCTTAACAACTTACCAGTATTGCAGAAAATCAGATTAAGTTCATCAAAACAGGTGTGAGGTAATCTTGTAAGTAATCAAATTAATCAAAGGGCATCACTCCATCAACAACTTTAAAAGTCTAAGTATTTCCCTGATTTCAAAAGTCTAAGTACTTCCCTGGTTCTAAGTCACTTCAAGTTAACTGAAGGAAAACAGATCAATTACCACTCTATGTTTCTACCTAACACCAATATAATCATAATTAAATGCATGTATAGTGGTGAGAAATGAAATACTTATAAAAATTTTAAATACAAAAATTTATTATTAAACTCAAAATTTTAAGTGAAATTCACAATATCATGGAAAATTACAGTTACTTGAAAACAAAGTAAAGTTTAATTAATTCTTGAGTCAATTAATTAACGTTAAATCAAAATTAATTTATCACAAAATTCAAGAAAATTAATTCACTCAAAATTTAAAAGTGTTAGGCAATAATTGAAATTTGGAAATTAATTCACAAGTGCTAAACAACAATAAAACTTGAAAAGAATTCAAAGTGCAAATTAATTCACAAGTGTTAAATTCAATTAAATGTGCAATGATTACGTAATGAAAACAGCTAAGCTAATTAAATTGTGAATGAAAATGAAAACACACATAAATGTGGAAAATACCAAAATTGCAAAAAGTATTAATCACACAGAATATAAAATAAAAACATACGCTTCAATAAGAAAATAAATAAATGCACAAAACATAAAAATCCCTTCAAATGAAACAAACACAAAACAAAAAAATTTACAATGTGAAAAAATGTAAATAGTTTCTCTCAAACCATTGTAACTATTAGTTATTAGTTCTCTAAACCATCGTAACCAATAGTTATTAGTTTCTTACCAAACCATCATAACCATTAGATATTAGTTGCAACTAATAAAAATATAACACACTTTACCTTCTTGGTATACCAATTTTCTTTCTTTGCTGCAGCTTGTTTCACACTCACAAAAACAGGTGCCGTTACACACAAATATAATGTTTGTTCAGATTCCACAAAAACACTAAATAATACTAAATAAACTCTAAGAAATATAAAATCTGAAATCCACAAGTTACGAGTGACCATTCAGTAAGTATGAAATCGTTACGTTACTTTGAAATCAAAAGTGCCGTGCAAGAGAGAGAGAGAGAGAGAAAGTCCCTATCAGACGTGATGGCAGAAAACACAACGGAGACCTCGATGTCTCTAATCAAACTTGTTGACAGGTTTTGAAAAACAACTCTGGCTTCGAACGGACAAAGATAATCTCTCTCTCTTTTCATACTATGTTATATATTCTTTTTATATTGTTATGCGAAATCTGAATACACATTTAAAACATCCTAATTCTAAGCTGGCTAGGAATCTGAAAAATGTTGCACAATTTTATACATAACATTTTATACAGTCAAAGAGGGGATGTATGCGGCTTGAAAGTAGCAATATATAATAATATATATATATACATATATATAAGCATATATATTTTTTTTTCTTCTTCGTCTTCTACAGGCAACATCAACAGCATCCACGATATCGATTTTCTGCACCACCTTCATCCTGACGAAGACCAAGCCCTGCAGAGGGACTTACCTCGAACTCATTGGTGGAGACCTCAACGAACGGTACGTTGAGAGAGAGAGAGAGAGAGAGAGAGAGAGAGAGAGAGAGAGAGAGAGAGAGAGAGAGATTCCTGAGTTATCGCTCCTTTCACGATAGGGAGAGGGATTACAGAGTTGTGCCAACCAGTTTAATTCATCAAAAACATCATCGCAGGTCACTTTTAAGGACTTAGGAATAGTGCATTCTGTTTCGAACCAAAAAATAAATAATGTTAAAAAAATCTATTGATAACATTGCTCGCAAAGTTTATGCATTCAAGTCACTATTACGTTCTCGTTATGTGGGTTGAATTATAAGGTGTGTAGCAGAGTTGTTTTTGTTATATTATTATCGTAGCTACTTTCTCTCTCTCACTCCTTTCTTATACCTTGGTCGTTCATTTCTACATAATTACATCACACTATTATCCCTGAAGTACTCGATTTTCCCTAAAAAAATTTACATTTTACACTCGAGAAAATCTTCTGTAGGTGACAGAATCCCATAGAAACTAATATTGAAGTATTTCCAATTTTCCATTTGAAACATTCACACTAACTGCACATCTTATATTTTATAAAACATGGATTTTTTTTCCAGGTTCTGCGGGAAGAGAAATGGCCTCCTCCAACATAGCACAACAAACGTCCTGGAGATCAACTTCCGAACTCACAAGAAGAAGAGCCCGAGAGATGGCTTCTGGTGCATCGTCTCAGCTTCAGAAGGTAAACTGACAGGATTCTACAGGGTATCCATAAAGTCCCAGTACCATTCTGAGCAATAGATACTTGTAATGGCACTGGGACTTTATGGACATCCTGTATGGTATCCCTTGTAATTCTGGCATCAGAAAAGGGGCCCAGTCAGTGTCCCTTGCTTTTGAATCTTTAAAAAAATAATTCGTGAAATAAAAGGGATAACAGCCCTCTCTCTTTTAGTATTTACGTTTTGTTCATTGTTCTTCTTGCTTTGCATCTGTTCACCCTGTATGGTATCCCTTGTAATTCTGGCATCAGATCAGGTGCACTGCCCTTGCTTTTGAATCTTTAAAAAAAATGGTTAAATAAAAGGGATAATAGTCCTACCTTTTTCAGTATTTACGTTTCGTTCATTGTTCTTCTTGCTTTGCATCTGTTCAAGGTCAGTAACATCTTGCCTCGTTTAAAAACGGGAGATTTTCTAAGGCTGGGCACATCTGAATTTCAGTTATGACTACAACCACCGGGGCCCCAGAATCTACAACTGCTACCTCTGAAGCATCAGAGGCTACAACCACCACTGCCCCAGAAACCCAAGCACAAACTACAGCGTCCCCAGAAACTACAGAACCAACTACAGCCTCCCCAGAAACCCAAGAGCCTACGGCTACCTCCAATTTGATAGCAACAGGCCCAGAACCTAGTTGTCGTAAGATTTTGAATTTTTTTTTATTTTCATATTTCTAGGTTATGTTTATCTCCCGGAAGTATTTAAAACTCTTGACACAAAGTAATCAAGCGAAATTTTGCTCTATTGAGAAAATTCGGTCTAAATTTACGATTGCACTACCTTTGGGGAAAATTTGCCCATTTTAGTTTTCTGTAAAAGAAAACTTGAGACAGCTTTGTCTGTCCGTCCGCACTTTTTCTGTCCGCCACCAGATCTTAAAAACTACTGAGGTTGCAGGGCTGCAAAATGGTATGTTGATCACCCACCTTCCAATCATAAAACACACCAAATTGCAACCCTCTAGCCTCAGTAGTTTTTATTGCATTTAAAGTTAAAGTTAGCCAAAGATGTAACTCATATCCCTTAAAAGTGAGAGCTTAAAATTTAGAGGTAATTAAGATTTCTCGTAGCATTCTTGTCCTCTAATCAATATCATTTCAAGTGACTGACACTTCTGCAGGTTTAAGAGCATTCCCGTCTGCCAAGAGCACTCATTCTGGAATATTTTTCTCAAATATTTTTGTCATATAGTACTATAAAGAATATTTTTAAGCCCTCCTTCATCTCTACCTGTTCTTCAAGGTCCTTGTGGAACTGTCAACCGAGCAACCCGCCTCACCTACGATGGAGTGACCGAAGTCAATGAATACCCTTGGCATGTGGCGCTCGTTTACCCCGCCACAAACGAACCATTCTGCGGTGGAGCTCTTTACAACGATCTGTTCGTTATAACAACTGCAGCGTGTGCTATGATGTACGATATTTTTGTAGTTCGACTGGTCGTGAAACTGTTATATAAGATAGTCTTAATGAGAGAGAACTGACTATCCTACTCTACAGAAGATTAATGGTATAAACTTATTCTGAGACAATATCGTGGCCTACAGAGGACTATTGGCATAAACTTACTCTGAGACAATATCGTAGCCTACAGAGGAACGATGGCATAAACTTACTCTGAGACAGTTTTGTAGCCTACAGAAGATTAATGGCATAAACTTACTCTAAGACAATATCCTAGCCTAAAGAAGGCTAATGGCATAAACTTATTCTGAGACAATATCCTAGCATACAGAGGACTAAGGCATAAACTTACTCTCAGACAATATTGTAACCTACACAAGACTAATTGCATAAACTTACTCGGAGACAATATCTTAACCTACAGAAGACGAATGGCATAAACTTACTGTGCAAATAATGTATCCACATAAGAGGAGGAGCCTCAGAAGCACGAATAAAACTATAATTTTTCTCAACCAGGGTCGCATCTTTGAGAAACGGAGCAGAGGTCCTCCTTGGCTCCCACAACCTTCATCACCCAACACCCACCCTGCAGAGAATACCAGTTGAAAGCGCTGCCTATCATCCAGAGTTCAATTACGAAGACTGGAACCACGACGCTGGAATTCTGCTTCTCTCCAGACGGGCACAGCTAAATTACTGGGTCAAACCTCCCTGTCTTCCCGACCCTTACGAAACTTACGATAATGTTGAGGCTGTTCTCACTGGTTATTCAGGTAGGAAAGTGTATCAGCGATAAACCTTCTGATAATTAGTTGATTGTGCACGTGCTTTCATCCAATCCAGAGAGATACGTTCAGACAAAATGAATTTAAATTAAGTCTAGGTTGAATGTTAGGGATAAATGAATTATGTGAGCTATGCAGAGTTAGGAATTGATACATTTTATTCGTAGTGTCATAAATGGCCACCACTAACTTGAACATTTTACTGCTCATCCGACATATTGAAAATTAAATGGGAATATTGAATTTCAAAAAGGAAGTCGCGTTCAAGTTGTCAGACTGCAACAAACTTTTTTTTTTTCCTGCACTGATTGTTTAAGATCATTAATTTGATCTGGCTAAAGTAATGCAGAGTCGCAGTCCAAAGAAGCATAATATTGTGACCAATTTACGATTTGACTGAGGCTTTTGCAGTAAAAAAAACAACTCATACAAAGAAATCATTCACATTCGATGTTGCCCATACGTTAAAAGGAACTTTTTAGTATGGCAAGTATGTCTACAGAACCTAAAAGTCCCGGATATTACTTTCTAGAGCCGTTGACCATTTGTGTAAGCTATGCACCGCTTCTGGTTTAGTGTGTATTAAAATAAGCTTTGTTTACAGCTCAAAATCAGGCGAAGACTTCGCAAGTGAAGACTTGTAGGCCTTTTCTCCAGAAATTAAAGAACACTTGGTCATAAAGATAAAGTTTTCAACGTAGTTCTCAGGGTCACTGAATACGTCAGTTCTCGAGTGTTTGCTCTAAATCAGTGACATGACGATCTCTGGTTTGATTTGCTGCAATGGTGGTTAAACATAAAATTAAATAAATTCATCAGGCTTTAGGTCACGGGCGGGGTACTTCTATCAAATCTGAGACTCTTGGATGACATAGTTTTGTGTTGGCTTTGTTGTTGAGTTGAGTTGAATATGGAATTTAGACTAAATGCCAAGCACTGGGACCTGTGAGTCCATTCAGCGCTGAAACGGAAACTGACAGTAAAAGGGTTGATAGGTGTAACAGGAGGAAAACCTCAAAGCAGTTACAGTATGAAGCAATTGTCAGGAGACGGTGGAAAATAAGATGGAAGAGAATATGAAAGGAGGTACAGTAAAAGGAGCGAAAGGGGTTGCAGCTAGGCGCCAAAGGCATGCTGCAGAGAACATTAAGTAATGCCTACAGTGCACAGCATGAGGTGCACTGGCGGCACTACCTCCCTACGGGATGCTTTGTTTTGAAGGTGTTGACATTCTGTTTAAAATGATTAGGTACTGTGCAGTGAATCTAATAAGTTTCCATGAGAAATTTGTGTATGTGTGTGGGTGTGTGTGTGTGTGTGTAAGATGGCAGTTTCCACCGTTCCACAATTTCTGAAATCGAGAATTCCTAATAGTGAGGATATTTTTGTAAGAATCAAAACTGGAGTTTTTAGAAATATAATCAATAAAATATCAGGATGAATGATATAGTGGGAATTACATCTACAAATAAATTAACTTTTCCCTTTAGATGCTGCTAAGCATCTACAAAGTCTAACGCACAAGACTGCTTCACTGCAGTAGTTTTCCTGAAGTGAAACAGAACCACAGTCTATGTAACCTCATACTTTTTCTCACTATGATTATTGTTCAAAACGTACACGCTTCACTAGACAAAGGCCAGTACAATATCCAAATTCTTTGGATAATTGGTCCAGTTTGGCTACCGACTTACTTCACGACGTTTTGCAAAACATATCATTCATGTGTATACAAGAATTTTAAACAGAGCATCGGCGATCATACTTCCCTTCATTTTCTTTTCCAGGGAATATCACAGCTACTCCATACGAAGTTGGAAGGAGGATCTTATCAAGACAACAGTGCACCCAAATGTTTGGTACATACGCGACACCTGATAAGGTTTGCGCCATGAACCCAGAAGGCGGATATGATATGCATTATGTAAGTGAATTCGACTTAAGTCTACCTTATAGCCGTTTCGTCTAACGAAAGTAAATTCGACTCAGGCCTATCTGAGAGCCGTTTCGTCTTGTGTAAACGATTTCGAGTTAATGTCTTCAAAATTGTAAAACCCTCTGATAACCATTACCTTATTTTAGTAATGTAAATGACTTGCGGTAACAATATTCTGTAAAATATGGCAAATTTTTAGCTGAAAATGCTCGTAAGTAAGATAAGTCTTTATCAAAGATCATTTTTACCTTTTACCCTTTTTAAAGATCGGCATGGGTAGCCCGTTAGCCATGGAAGAAGAAGATGGTAGATGGGTTCTCATTGGTCTGTCTTCTCTTGAGCCAATGGTGCTCTTCACCAGCTTGGCTCGTAAGTACAGTTGAACTGCTTATTCATATTATCTCAAAGAGCATTAGGCTGCATCACGTATATTCCCGTTCTAGCGTTTTGCACATTTCGTCATTCATTTTAGTCACAAATGGCCAATATTGGCAGAAACTTGCAATTATTCATTTTTCAGAAAAAGTGGTGCTACAAATGTTCTGACTTAGACAGTTTCAGTTTTGATACTAATTTTAGCTACATGATGCAAAGGTTTCTCCATAAGATGCTTAAAAAAGTTCGGAAAATGTTTTTGCGACAAAACCTTTAGTGCATATGTACTTCTTCGAATTCAGCTGACATATAGGTGTCAAAATTGTGAAATATCTTTAGTTCAGATTCAGAGTGTAACTACTGGGTTATATCATAAGCTAAATTGTGTCTTAATCAAGTGGAGCTTGAAATTCGCAGAGTATTTGGAAGATCTTGAAAAGCTAACAACGGATGGAACGAATGGCCTGTGTGATGGCAACACTGAGCAATCTACTACCTCCACACAGAGGACCACCACCACACCTGCACCAACCACAGCTGGAACTGGATCTCCCACAGTGGACTGTAGTGAGTGAAAATCGTCTGGAAGTTAACGTCATGATATTATTGTCAGACTCGAAAGAAGTTTCATATTATTTCAGAGACGCTACACATAAAACTCTACTTTGTTCGAAAAGCATTTGTCATTGTTTCGTAATCAACCAGCATACTGAAATTATTATGATCATTGTTACAGTATTATTATTCAGGAGATAAACACTATTCTTATGGAACAAGCATCTTCGCTTGAACTATTGAAGTTCTAATTGCCCACATCTCTATTTTTCTTGCTTTGTTTGTCTCCGTGGCTTGCACCATATAATTGTGTGCCTATTTTATATTAAATAATAATAATCTGTTTCAGAGTGTGGACGCATAAACTCAGTCAACAGGATCGTAGGAGGAGTCGAGACCGGTGTCCACGAATACCCCTGGCAAGTGGCCATCACTGGTGCCTCCAGCAATGTTCCATTTTGTGGAGGTTCCATCATCGCTGACCAGTGGATCCTAACTGCTGCTCACTGCGTTTCAGAGTGAGTTCTCGATTTAATACTTTACTTTATATATCTGTATTTCTTTAGATACAAAGACCAGTATAGGAGAGACAACCAAACTCCATTCTTTAGTCTAGTCTGGAGACTTAAGAGCAAGAAAAGAAGAAGAATCTGAATGTATAATGAGTTTAACTTACTATTGTTGCAGAAAAGGATACTAGACATGATTTGAAATAATCATGTTGAAGTTGCATAAAGTTAAACTAATGAGTAAAGTAAAGAAGGGAAAAAAGCTTTGCACCTCACATCAATAGTATAGTGTGCCCGCAACTGTGTTTGTAGAGTGAGCGCTTAGGAATCAGAAATCCAAGGTAAGAGATGAACCTTTCTGTTAAAGGATGGACGATTGTAAGTTATAGAAAACTGAAGTTGATAACGATTTCCAAAGCAGGGTAGAAGCACTAGTCCCCCAAGCCATACAAATGACGGTTACTACGTTCAGCAGAGCATTTCCATAAGCTACTCAAAAGCTTTATTGCTTACATATAATTATTATGTTTAATCTATCATGAATAATCCAATGTAGCACGAAGGAACACGTACTTGAGAATATCCTGAAATCCAGGGTAGAAAGGTAAGTGAAACAGGGACTTAGAACAAGTACTTTCGTAATATATTCTACATTTTCAATTGCACAATTGTAAACTTGAAAATTTAGAATATACATAATACGAAAGTACTTGTTCTAAGTCCCTGTTTCACTTACCTTTTTACCGTGGATTTAAGGCTTATCGTGAATAATGTTTTAAAATTCAATATCATATTTTACGTTTTATCTGGTAAGACGAATAGCCTGTCTCGAGTCATATAACCGATTCTCTGCTACAATCTCCATTGCAGTGCTCGGCCTAGGAACATTAAAGTCGTGATCGGCGAACATAACTGGAGCAACCAGACGGAGACTTATGTAACTGAGAGGAGAGACGTCGGAAGGGTAATATAAATACTTTTTTTTTAATAAAGCAAACGGCAGTTGATATCACAGTAATTAATATCTTTCTTCTTATTTCCTTCCCTTAGAATTAGTCACCATAAAATAATGAATAAATAATTGGTTGTCCAGGATGTTATATGAAGTCTCTGGTGAACAGAAAATAGCTCTACGCATCTCTTAAACTTCGTCATTATACCTGTTCAAAAAGATATTGTTTATATGTCAATTGTAACGGAACTGCTTCCCTCTCACACGCTTAAAATATGCGATGCTTCTTGAACCATCGGCCTTTGAACGCTTTCTGTTTAGGATAAATCTGTGTCTGTCATGTAAGGCAAACAAAACAGGTTGTGCTTTGTTTAATCGATATTATCTAGGATCTCATGCTCTTAATTAGATCTTTTTTGCGCGAGAGTTTCAGCCACATCACAGTCTTGTCAAGAGAGAGAGAGAAAATGACAGTTGAAAGTGTGAGTTAAGCTACATTGTTTTTTGTCTAGAACGAGCTTTTTACTGGCCAGTGAATTCCACCAAAACGGCAGTACTGAAACTGACCTCAGTGGCGTGGTTGGTTTGGTCTTTGCCTGCAACCGCGGTGGCCGCAAGTTCGATTCTCGGGCATTCCAGTGAGGGATGAGAGATGTGTATTTCTGGTGATAGAAATTCATTTTCGACGTGGTTCGGAAGTCAAGTAAAGCCGTTGATCCCGTTGCTGAATAACCACTGGTTCCATGCAACGTAAAAACGCCATACAAACAAACAATACAGCATAACTTCTCAGCAATAAAGAGCCAATGACGCATTTTCATCCGCAGATCGTCGTCCACTTCGGTTACAACTCGACCAACTTAGATAATGACGTTGCTTTGCTGAAACTGACCACACCAATTGCTTTCTCGCCCGACAACAAAGTCGCCCCTGTCTGCATGCCGATCGCTGGCGAATGGTACAGGGAAGTGATCGCTACGGTTACCGGATGGGGGGTTCTCTCCCAAGGTTTGATCCTTTTTTTTTTCCTCTTGTTTCTGTCTCAAGTCGTCTATTGTTTTCACTGAATATAATTTACTGTATTTTTAGCAGACTGTTAAAAGAACAGTTTTCCGTAACTAAGTACCCTGCTTCTTATTTGATGCTAGAAAAAATAGTAGTTTTCATAAACACGTAGGTACTCGTAAGCGTGATTATGATTTTACCTAGGTATCTGGTATTTTGAAATTACTGTATCTTATTTCCCACATAACTTTTTTGTAATATGTTTCTCTAGAGGCACGTATAAAATGAACGAGTCAGTGACGAATTTACTGTGGGTCCTATGAGAAGAAAAGACTGAAACCAAGGTCTGGAAATTCAATCTCCAGACCTTGAGCTAAGAGAATTTTAAGTCTAAATGGAACATTCAGTCTAAATAGATTGAGAGTCTAAAGCCCATGATAGCCAGAGTAGACAAGTTACCGGTAAACCGAGCATTGCCGTTAGCTATGCAAATTAGGCCTATGCAAGAATAAGACCAGTTAAACTTACCGAGATGCCCAAAAATGTAAAACGTGACAAGAAAGTATCTTTGTTTCAGGCGGTTCTCAGCCTTATGTGCTACATGAAGTGGACGTCTCGACTATGCCGAACTTCAAGTGCCAGACATTCTACGGCGATGCTCCCATTACGAGGAATATGATCTGCGCCGGTGTCGAGGAAGGCGGACAGGATTCTTGCCAGGTCTCTCTCTCTCTCTCTCTCTCTCTCTCTCTCTCTCTCTCTCTCTCTCTCCGTCATCGTTGTAGATCATGTGAAAAATCTCCAGTTTAAACGTCAGTGATCTTGGTAAAACCAGACTTTAAATCATTATAATGTTTAATTGATGAAAAATATTAGGAAGTAAAGTTAAAAGCAAATGATAGCTAGGATAATACAGGTGCTACAAGACCAGCGTAATCATTAAAAGGTCCCACCTCAGCGGCTTAGACTCATTTCCAGTTTCTTCTCGTAACTTTATTAATAAAAAAATAGTCGTGATAACTGTAATTGATATTAGGTACTGAGTTGACATTTTATTCAAACGCATTTTGTACTATTTCAGTAAGAGATCATGATTGATAAATAGTAGTACTATTATATTTTCGAAACGGGTTCGGGCAAGTGTCCGTTTAAGATTGTCTTAGTCAACGTGCATTTCTTCAGCAAAATAAATGCTAGACTTAACTTTAATCCGAGCACAATATATACTTTTCATCATAGTACCAACATCCTACTGAGATAATCGACACACAAAAATTACATATAAAAAATCCTTAGCATTTTTTTTTAAAGAAATGCAACATAATCCCTTCCACTCTTCTACAGAATGATTCAGGCGGCCCTATGGTTACTGCTGGAGACGAAGCAGAGACTCACGTAGTCCAGATCGGCGTGGTGTCCTGGGGCAACGGTTGTGCCCAACCACAATACCCTGGGGTATACGCCCGTGTAACCAGTAAGTAACGAGATCTCTGTGATTCCTTTTAATTAAAGCGCTATTTAAAAATATGACAAGTAGGCGATAGACCTAGCCCTAGGAATCGTGATAATGATTCTTGCTTTTTTGTGATCGTAATTAGATTTTAAGTAGCATCCCCCACCCACCAGGAGCTATTTCAGTGTAATAACAAGGTCGATATGAGAAAGAGAGAGAGCAACCTCAGTGCTTATTTGATAGGCAGAGACCAAGAATGTGCTAGTGGATCTACCCCGATATATTTCATTAGGCCTAAATCTATACTATCCATTTGCTATCGACACCTTAACCGCATTCTCCAATTCTCATATTCCTATCCTTTATCCCTGGTAAGCTCAAGGAGGTTTACACCGGTGATCGGATTATTATCAAGAACTTTATTTTCTATAAACTTTATATCGTTGACGTGGATAAGTGACATCACGAAATAATGCGTGATTGAAGATTTCCCTGAGCATTTTTGCAGCTAGTGACGAATTCCCAAGTCAATATTTAATTTTATTGTCATTTCACGCCTATATACGCCTATTCAAGGAGATTCAAAAATAGCTTTCCTCTTTTATTTGATATTTCTTTTACTACTTATGATTTAACTAGTAATTCATACATAGTACCAAGTTGTACCAAGTTGAAGGATTTGTCACCTCATACGAAATGTATAAGAATTTTTCCGTCATATTTAATGGATCTTTTCACTTTTTTCAAGGATATCTCCGATGGATCAGGCGAGTTACCAGCGGTTCTCTCGTGTGTCCTGTGGCGTAGATTTCCGACTGATTCAATGATGTTACTTTCTACAAGATATATAATAATAATAAAAAAACAAGCTAGACTCATTTATACAATCACTTGTGTAAATACTCTCTGGGGTTAAAAACTGGTTGTGGTATAAGAATTTTTCCGTCATATTTAATGGATCTTTTCACTTTTTTCAAGGATATCTCCGATGGATCAGGCGAGTTACCAGCGGTTCTCTCGTGGTGTCCTGTGGCGTAGATTTCCGACTGATTCAATGATGTTACTTTCTACAAGATATATAATAATAATAAAAAAAAACAAGCTAGACTCATTTTATACAATCACTTGTGTAATACTCTCTGGGGTTAAAAACTGGTTGTGGTAATAAATCTTACCTCGCAAAGACTTATTGTTATTATAATTTTCCTTTTCAATTGTTGTTATTACTGTTGATACAATATGAAAAAAAAAAAAAAAAAAAAAAAAACGTCTAGGGTGGGTGTTACAACCGCTGATCGATGAGACCAGCTTGCATTATAACCACTCGGCTACATAAAGCGTAAAAAGGTTTTTCTTGGCGCTCCCCAAGGAAACATTGTTCATTCATGAAATGTTTTGAGAGAACAGTAGAGAAAAGTTTGTGTAATAATCATAGAGCGTATATCACTGGAGTGGTGATCTCCCTGCCTAACGTGTGACCTCGAGCGGCCATATTGAAATGTCTCGGTCTAGCTCATGGTACTATACTTAATTCCTTTTATTACTACTATTACTTTTGTCTGTTTACTATTATTATTATTATTACTGGACCCAATTTCACAGAGAAAAATTACCTTACAACAACAGGTTGGCCGAAGCACTCCAACCATTATGGTCAAGACTTAAGCATCTATTCTTGGATCTAAGTAGTGTCTAGCAAAATGGTTCATGCAAATTACGGGACTTTCTTAGCATACAGTCATTAAGCATTAACTAAACAGTAATGTACAATCACTAAGCACTAACTTTCACAAGACACTTTCACTCACAGTTACTATACACGCACACTCACTAAACACACACTTACTATACACTCACTAAACACTTACATTTAACATACAATCATACTCAATAACACTAAACACTCACTGAATAGTCAAAATTCACTAGGCACTCACTATATACTAAACTCTCTCTAAACACTCATGAAACACTAAGCACTCACTATATACTCACTATACCTTAAACACTCAGTAAACATTCACTAAACACAGACATAATCCTAAACATTCATTAAACACTAAGCAATCACTAAGCACTGACTATACACTAAACATTCACTAAGCTTTCACTATACACTAAACACTCACCATACCCTAAACTCTCATTAAACACTAAATACTCACTAAACGCTAATGCTCATTAAACCTCTAAACACTCATTAAACAGTGAATGACCCTCCACTTATATCACTCACTAAACACAAAATGAACACTTGCACACTAAACATTCACTAAACCCTAAACACTCACTGGATGCTTATGCACTAACCATTGGTTAAACATTAACATCCAAAAAACATTTTCACTAAACTCTAAACACTCACTAAACTCTAAACAATAACTAAACATACTCATACACTAAACATTTGTTCACTAAACACTAACATGCACTGAACCTTAAACACTTAGTACACTAAACGTTCACTAAACTCTAAACATTCATTGAATGCTTATGCACTAAACATTTGTTTAACACTAGCATTCACAAAACATTTTCACTCAACTCTAAACACTCATTAAACATTCACTGAATGCTTACACTAACCATTCACTAAACACTAACATCCACAAGATATTCACTAAACATCATTGATTACTTACACACTAAACATTCATTAAAACCCTAAAGACTAACTAAACATTCACTGAATACTTGCATAATAAAGATTCAATAACATTCACAAAACACTAAACATTCAGTAAACATTCACAACACCCTAAACTAAGTATTTACTCACAAACATTCAAAAACACTTACTCATGAAACCCTAAAAATTTGCTAAACACTTACTCCTTAAACATTAACAATAAAAAAAACATTCACAACGCACAAATTCGTTTAATTTGTGGGTTAGTAGACCTTTAAAAATGGCCGCAAGGCTTTGCAACGCCTCCCTGGTGGAAGACCACCGAACTACGCAGTATTGGTATAGAGATCACAATTCAATAGGCAGTCCCCGGGTTACGACGTTCCGAGGTTACGACGCTTTTCAATTATATTCATCAGAAATTATTTCCAGGGTTACGACCCATGTTCCAGAGTTACGACGCCTACAAATGCTGATCTGGCAGATGAAATATAACACCAAAAATGCCAAATAATCTATATTTAAAGTTTTTTTTATGAAAAATACAATAAGAATGCAGTTTACATAGTTTTGAATGCACCTAAAGCATTAAAAGTAAGATTTTCTTAGGATTTTTGACAATTTTCCGGCTTACGACGATTTTCGGCTTATAACGCGTCTCAAGAACGGAACCCCGTCGTAACCCGGGGACTGCCTGTACTCTGTTTTTTCCATCTGTCCATCCGCCTGTCGTGTTTGCGCATGGTAACACTGCGTCCCGGGCTTTGAATAATATCCTATTTCGAATATTAACGGTGTAATTCGCATTCAGTAAATTATTAAAACACTTTTCAGTTGCAAATGTATACCCAGATATCCTTTTATTTACCTAAACATACACATAGCGTAACTATTTAAAGCCCGGGACGCAGTGTTACCATGCGAAAACATCACAGGAGGATAGAGAGATGAAAAAAAAACAGAGTATAAGTATATACTATACCCTCTATGATAATAATGCATTAAGGTGAGATATCTTGAGAAATTTGCAGTTTCGTTTAAGTTTTCAGGTTCTGGAATTTTTGCTGAGCGCCAAGCTTAGTACCATCTCCTCGGGAGTTAACGTAAAACCAAACAAAAGACTGTGCATTTCTCACATCATCTCCCCTCTACTGTATTATATGCACTCTTTTGTATCCTGATCAGTAAAAAAATTTCACTATTAAACGACATCGTAGCTACAATTGTGACACCGCAAGAAATTAGGTAAAACACGTTCCCGACGGAAACCAATACGAGCGTCTGTGTGCAAACTAAACCGGATTTTTCCTTTCACTTCTAATTTCCGAAATCCTACCTAATTTCTGATACTTATAAACCAATCACGCTTCAGCATTTTGTCTCGAAAGTTGACATTCCTGATGCCGTAATCCATTCTTACCCACAATCCACTAGCACAAACAAAATCCGATCACAGTCCTGAGACAGATAACTTAGTAAACAAAGAGATTTCAAGAGGATTCGTAAAATAAACATACTTTATCGTACATTTTCTCAGCAATTATTACAGTTCTTCAAATTACCTCAGTTACAATTTCATTATTAAACAATATCTCAGTGTGTAATGGAACAAGGTATGTTAACGGATATATTCTGAATCGTAGCGAGCCTACTGTAGCCATGTAGGTAGTTCTCTGTTTAATCTTCTTCCCAAAGGATCTGAGATGATAAGCATATTATAAAAAGATAACTTCCATTGGGAAGATTAGAAAATAAACATCGTTTATTTTTCTGACTGGCGAACGATGGCCTCTCATTACTAATTCAACTGGCATGACAAACTATTATGTACACAGCCAGGTGTTACAAACAGATGTTTATAGTTATTTATTTATTTATTTATTTATGAAACAGGTTCATGTCAGTTCTAAATACAAACCTGAATTCGACAGGAATGCGTACTTACAACCGAGTCGTAATCAATTTATATCTGAATGGCTGAGAGGATAAAGTCGTTGCCACCCCACTTCAACTCAAAAAAGACAGTGTCGAATCCTTTGTTAGTGTTTGAGTTCTTCCCAAGATAAAGTGATTTTGATATTGATGGGATATTTGAGACCTCCTATTTGAAAATATAAAACTGACATGTGAAAAACAATGCCAAACTAGCAAGATTTGTTGTCAACTCTGCAGTTTACTTTGGGAATCTGTGAGACATTAAAAAAATGAAAATAATATAAAGAAATTGTAGTCTAAAAACTTGTCTAAATATCTGTGTTAATAAGATATGCAATTACCTTATCTTACAGTCGAGTCGACTATTCAGCTAAATGCAAAATGAAAACTATGAACAGAAGAAAATGTCGTGATATAATAACAAATATAAGAAGTACGTAGCACACAGGGTGGTATGCAAATTTACTGTTAAGGGGTATGGTGGAAAAGTGTGAACCTTTTGAAAGAGTTTAAAAAAGATGGTGACAGAAAGAGAAAAAGAGGTGAACTATTGGCGGTACACAATGCGTAGGTAAATGGTGAGGAAGTACTTTGAATGTATGAGGAAGACAACAGCTTCTTGATGTCCTACAGAGATTCTAAAAGAAGAAGCGAAAGGTAATTGTAAATAGGGTTGTATGCAATAGAGTCCCTAATATTTGTTGATGACATAATGTTCCTCAAAAGCAGGAAAGAAGGAGTAGAAATGGCAATTGGCAACTGCCGTAGCCTAGAGCAGCTTAAGAAATTTACATTTAATACGAAGCCAAGTAAGTCAGCAGTGCTAGTAATAGATAAAAAGGCAAAGAAATCAGATGTACAAATAAAAACAGAACTTAAAAATGGCCCAATTAGTAGCGTGAAAGAATATAAGTACTTAAGAGAATGGTACACACTGAATGGTTCAAAGGAAGCAAGTATTAAAACGAGAAATCAAAAGAATCAAAAGGTTGAGTACCTACTAAGAGAAATCAGAAGATATGGGGATGTTAACAAAGTAGGAAACATGGCACTAGAAGTAAGGAAAAAGATCTATGAAACAGTAGTTGTACCAACCTTATTTGCCAACATAGAGACGTGGAGTAACGTAACGGAAAATGAATTAAACGCGCTTGAGAAAATGCAATATAGGATCCTCCGAGGAATGTATGAACAACCTAAGGGCACGCCGTATTGGGGAATTATAGCCGAGTCCGGCATATGGCCAGTAGCCAACAGAATTGAGTATAAGAAGTTAATGCTTTTCCACAACATAATAAATTCGGAGGAGAAAAGATTAGTAAAAGAAATAGTTGAAGATCAGTTAAGAGCCCCATATGGGCAATGTTGACAAAAAAGTGTGGGTGAACATATGCACCAAATATGATATAGAAATTAATGGACTAAGAGAATATCCGAAAGCAGCACTGAAAAAGGAAATAAAGAAAAAAATTAATCAAGATATCCAAGTGACTTTGAGAGAAAAGAGAAAAGAAATGAAGAAGCTGAGATTCATAGACGACTTCGAGGAAAACAAGTACATGAGGGAACTGAAAACAAAGGATGCCTGTATCATTATGAAAGCCAGACTGAATATGTTGAACTTAAAGGCTAACTTCCGGGGTAAATTTAATGACGAGGTCTGTGAAATATGTAGAGTGGAGGAGGACACTACTGAACATTTATTCACGTGTAAATTATTACAAAAAGCAGATAAGGATATAAATTTAGGGACACTGTTATCCCCTAACAGAAAACTGGGAGAATATATAAGGATAGCCCTTAAAATTAAGAATGTTCTTAACCTGAAAAGCGATGGATGTCAAAGCTAAGTAACACGGCTCTGCCTCACTTATAAAGAAGAAGAAATGAAAGGGAGTTTGGGTAAAAGTAAATAAAGCTTTGCACCTCAAAGTGTAGTGTGCCCGCAACCGTGTTTGTGGAGTGAGCGCCTAGGAACCAGGAACCAGGAACCATGCAAATTTAGTGTTAAGGGGAATGGTGGAAAAGTGTAGAACCTTTTGAAAGAATACAAAAAAGATGGTGACAGAGAAAGAGAAAAAGAGATGAACTATTGGCGGTACACAATGCGTAGGTAAATGGTGAGGAAGTACTTTGAATGTTTGAGGAAGAACAGCTTCTTGATGTCCTACAGAGATTCTAAAAGAAGAAGCGAAAGGTCATTGTAAATAGAAATTCTTTTGATATTTAAATACAACCAGTGTGATGACTGACACCTCTTTGGGAATCGATGGGGACTTGCAATAAACGCCTAGTAGACCCAACATAATATCCAATGTTATATTCTAGGCGCTTTTCTATCAACAACTTTAAAGTCGTCTCGTTTCTGGAAGAGGCCTTTGATTCTTTGAACCTGACAATTCTACCTATAGTAGTAGTAATAGTAGTAGTAGTAGTAGTAGTTATGGGTCGAGGCAATGCCTTTGCAACGGCGCCTCTTAGTCTTGGGTATTTTTTGTTTTTGTTTGTTTATTTGTTTAGCTCTTTCCTTTTTTTCTCTCTTTTTTTCCACATCAAGTATATGGTTTCTTTTCTTATTTCGTTGTTACCTGAAAATGATATTTTCCCACTACGTCACTTTCCTTCTCTTCATAGGGTTGTTGTAGCCCTATTGCTTTAACCCGTTCCTCTATATATGTATCACAATATAAAAGGAAATGAAATATGTCTTCTACTGCATCATTGCAAAAAGGACAACAGGTGTTCTCCTTCTGGTGCCTTTTTGCTATATTTAAATTAAGAGAGTTGGTTCTGGCTTTGAAGAGAAGGACTGAACCCATAGAGTTGTCATAAATTTCTTCGCCTTTTATTTCTCTTTTCCACGTTTTATATATGTTCACAGTCACTTTATTTTCCAACTCTTCTTTCCACCTCTCTGTGTCCCATATTCTGGCTTTGTCCTTTATTTCTGTTCTGGACATTCCTTCTAATTTTCTTAAATTTATTTTAACTTCATGCATGTACTTTTCCACAGTTTTCCACCATTTTCTTTCCTTTTTCTTGCATATCTGTAATTAATTTCTTCAGTATCTCTTTCCGTCCATTTAAAGTATTATTTACATAGCTTATCTTCCATTCATAATTCTACTTTTCATTGAAGAAGCTCCTATCTCCCCCCTTAATGTGGCTACTACTGTACTTCTACATGCCCCTAATATTTTCCTATATACCCCATTCTCTATTCTTTGTAATTTTTCTATTTCTGCGTCTGTTAGATTAACCACATTGGTTCCGTATAAGATTGATGGTAGAGCTATGTTTTTCCAGAATGTTTTCCCTATTAGAACTTTGTTGCAGCTTTTTTCTATTACGGAGTAGGTTAGGTTGGCTAACTTCTGTGCTTTATTCAACATTTCTTTTTTTCTGTAGCTTAAACAGATTTCTAGAGTATTTATCTTTATTCCTAAATATGTAATGTTCTCCCTCACCTTATGTTCTCTATCTCTTCTGGTTTATCTTTCATGTTGAAAATAATGATGCTGCTTTTCTCTTTATTTATTTCTAGCCCACATTTGTTCCCTATATCTATTAAAATCTTTATGTTTATTCTTGCGTCTTCTATATTACTTGCTAGAACTAATCCATCGTCGGCGAAGAAAAGTGTCCCTATCTTTACTAGTTCATTTTCAAATCCTGTCCCTTCCTCCTCCATTTTCTTAATTATTAAATATGTCATTAGTTTGAAAAGTGAAGTGGAGCCTGTGCAACCTTGCCTAATCCCACTTGTAATTCCCATTTCCTGTTCTACTCCCTCCCCTAGGTCTATTATTGTGCTATCCCCTCTATATGTTAACTACTGCCTCTAGTAGGTGGGATATTGTCTTTGAAACGGCTCCCTTGCTTGTTTTATTCTTCCTTTGTGTGTGTTTGAGTTTCTTCTCTCTGAAATACCACATTTCTTTTATAAAACCTTTCCTATTCTCCACTTTCAGTAGATCTACCAATAAGAGTATATTTGCTACTAATTCCTCTTTATTTTCTTGATATGGTTGCTGCATAAAACGTGAAGAAGTTTTGTATACAAACTTGACATTATCAAAAGGATACACAGTTCTCATAACTGTGATGAGTTCAAGTCTGTAAGACGCATTTTTACATATGTAGCAATTAAATATAAATCAATTTCTTCAGACACAATAGCAGGAGTAACAAATATGATTTAAAACTTGCTAGTAATAACATCAAAAAGGTATGGAGGGTAACAGTTCTTTTTTCAAAATGGATAAAAGAGATTTCTTTGAGGATATTGCACCTAACTGAACGTGAGATATGGGCTCTTTTGTCTTGAATGCCACGGAACAATTACTAAACAATTCTAGACCCAAACCGGTGAATTATTATTATTCAAAATACTTGTGAGACATCTCCCTGCAGAACATGGAGATGCTATCGTAAGGAAAAGTAGGCCTGATTCGATGGAATGAATAATGTATTTTGAAGATTGGTTGGAAGTGGATGACGGAAGGGAGTCAGAGCTGAACGATGAAGGTGTTTAAGAGGTTGGAGTAAATTTTTAGAACGCGTGTGACATTAGCTGTTGTACAGTAAAAAGACTGAATAACGGGAACACCAAGACATTGGGATTGCGCATGAGATAGAATGAATACATGGCTTTCTATGGTGTGTAAAGGATGTTCACTTGCGAAAAAGGACCCAGAAGAATAACTGAAAGGAATAATTATTTATCTGTTTAAGGGGAAATGTGCCAGAATTATAGGGGTATAACTACTTCGTTTACCAGACGTACTGTATAATGTCAAGAAGCTTGAAGCGTCGTAAAGGGGTAGTATTGTTACTGCACCTCACGGTGTGCACTGTAGTTTTATTAAAGATTCTTTAAAGCGTCCCTCCGGCCCCTAGCTGCAACTCCTCATATTCTTTTTACTGTACCTCCATTCATTTCTTTCTTCCATCTGACTTTCCATCCTCTCTTAATAATTATTTCAAATTACAACTGCAAGTTTTCCTCCTGTTTCACCTTTCAGACCTACTTACTCTCAATTTCCTTTCCAGCGCCGAATGACCTCTAAGTCCCAGTGCTTGGCCTTTGGCCCAGACTCTATATTCAATTCAATGAAGATATCTGGCGTCATCCTCTTAGATGAATGATTGTCACTAATTTGGTGCATGACATACATTCAAGTTGTACTTTCTAGCATTAAGCTACATATAACTCATCATTATCAAATTCACTATGACTTAGGAACAACTTACACCTAAAGATCTCAAACATCTGTCAGCTTGGGATGGTACAATGGTGACAGTAGGTTATCTTCTCAGCCGTCCAGATGGAAAGATTGTGGAAGCAAACCTAGAACTCAAAGGAGAGATTTACCAATCAATTTGTTCTAGATAATTGTCATACACTATTTTCTGGCGTTAGTATGTATTACTAGAATCGGGGTGAAAGGTGTGAAATTGATAAATTGCCTAAATATCACCACATGGATTGAAATTTCTAAGTTGTCTAGACCTATACAAGAACTAACTAGCGCTGATTTGTGCCATTTTATCGTTTGAAATGTTTAATATCTACCTATATTTTAAAACTCGCTCATAATTTACTGATAAAAAACATGAAATTTCGGTTAAATGACAGTATTTTACATTTATTTAGGAATAAAGTATCCTATGCATTCTAGATTTACTTTAAAGGGACCAGAATTCCAACATCAAAACACGAGGGCAAAAGGAAGAAGAAAGGGGAAACTACGAAAGACGAAAACAAAAGTCATTGTTGGACTTGTGTCATTCAGTCTGCTTATTCATACCTAAAATTTAGCCATGGGGACCGCGGAAAAGGTAAGTTATGCATATTTTACGAAAGGTGGCGTATGGAACCAGTGAATTAACGAAGAAATATACTGCCTAGTGAGAAAATGGAACCGAATTTCAGTCATAGGCTAGACTACCGGGTTGGGAATTGGACGTCGTGGAGCCTATGGTAGCTAGTTTGTGGCCTAAGTTCTACGTAGATTCTGTTCTAAGCCTAATTTAGCAATGCTGGGTTTGTAATATCGACTATAGGGTTAATTTATTACGGTCTGACCGGTATGAGTTGGTAGGACAGCCCATTTAGGCTAGCTTGGTAGTAGCCTATCTCCTTATCTTTACGATACGGTAGTGGTGTCATGTAGCCAAGCTAACCAAGCCTAGCCTAGGTTAACCTTCTACCTGGTTTATGGGAATTAGCCTATGGTCTGTTTTAATTGGTTAGCCATTATCAAATATGGGTAATAGGATAAGAAAAACTGGGTAAAACTGAACACTGCTACCACAACCTAGCCTAATGCTTTGTTGGTAACTAGGGTAGAATATCACGACAGGCCAACCCTCATCACGGTGGACGGGTCTTATTCACTCGATATTTAATTGGTGAAACAAGAATACAATTGCAACTCTAAGCATACCATTTAAAAGACTGAAAAGTTTTGTCAACATAGTGTGATATATGAAAGCCCCATACGAACTAAATAAGCATGTGAGCTCTTCGTAAAATATGTTTTCAAGGCAGTTTTGAAATCCAATATGGCGGCTACGTTTTGCATGGACGGTTCTCATCAGTGACGGCCACCATCTTTCCCCAGCCTTCCCAGCACTCATTTGAAGAATGTTAGCGTATATATGTAACGTTTATTGATCTTACTCAAGATTTGCAGTTGTAATCAGCACAATAAACAACATTTTGTTGCCTATATTAGTGAAAGTATGAAACTTTGTTATTCCCGGGTTATGGTTTGAACTGAATCATTCTTACCTTGTAAATCGGCGGTTTTATCCTACTGCCATCACAACTGAAACTCCACAGTGCTTATTTGATTGTTATTATACACATTTTGGTCTCAGTTCACTCCACATTGCACTTTAAACGCGTTGCTGTTCCTGGTTTCTAAGCGCGCGCGCCATAAACACAATTACGAACAGCAGACGACGACAGACAACGACAGACGACGAAACTGCAAAGTTTTATTCCCTAAACTGTTTACTCGTTATATAGTTTAAATATACTTTATTTAAAAAATTTTGATTTAATTCATGTATATTATCCCTTTTTTGCAACCAAATTACCCCGAAAAATTACAGATATTTCTAAAGTAGATAAATCAAATGTTTCTAACGTTTTTCGTACATCTGGCTGCCGAAAACCATAGAGGAACGAATACGGAAAAGTGCATAGAGGAACGACTACGTTTTTTTTTTTTTTTTGCTTTTTTGTTTTTTGCCAGCACTTTTCATTGATTTCAGTCTTTATTAGTATTTTGAATTTCTTTAATAATCGTATGCCAGAAATAAATGTAACCTTTAATGTTTGCATGCTTTAATGTTTGCATGCTAAGAATGGCAAAATCATCGTTGCCACATTAGTGGAGGCTTCACACATACGCTGTTCCATATTATGAAACTGTTTCGTGCATTCTAGTTGTCATAGTAATGCAATAATGATAAAAATTGCTTTAATTATTTATATATATATACTTCCAATACATAGCCTAATTTCACACCAATTTCAACGTTTTGTGTGTAGTCTTATACCCAGTTTGGAGGGTCAACACATACCGAATGGCAACAGAGAGAGAGAGAGAGAGAGAGATTATTTATTTAATAAATTTATTACGCCCAAAGACGTCAAACAAAGTTACATATTAGCAGTTACATATTAGCAGTTACATACATTACATCAGAAATCAACAGAAAAAAAAAAAAAAAAAAAAAATTACAGCATTGAATCATCGGTATATCAGTTTACAAAATAACATATATGAGATCGTATTCTATTAATCACAACAACTGCAACAGACAGTTTAGCAGCCACCAAAGTGAGGAAGACGAGTCAAAATTATGTCTAGGTGGTCATCTTTGATAAATAATTGGCAGGTTTGAAGTAAATTTTGTCCTTGAGGTAACAGATTCCTGACAGTGGGGCAATGAAGCAGTAGTGTTCAAGGTTATTGGCATTAGCCAAGGTTACACAGTTTACATGAGGTGTAGTGTGGTATATCTAGTGTCTGTCCAACCTGCCACACAGGACGATATCCCAACCTTATCCTGGCACTTACAACATTATGCCTACGCACCATGAGTCCAGCGTCGCCGGTACTTGTGAAGGCTCTGCAGAAAGTTATCATGATGTTGTATGGAAACACTAGTGCCCCTCTCTGCATCCCTACGCGCTGTACTGTACAGGCAAAAGCGGCTGAATATATTCTATGTTTTAAGGCAGCGAAGTGAGGGCTCAACATTTCTGTCATCAAGGTCCAGCGTGCAGGCAGCTTTAGCAAGACTGTCCACCATGTCATTCCCAGCAAGCCCAATATGGAGGGCATCCACATGAAAGACAAGACAGCGAGGCATTGTAAGCAGCAACGGTTTGACACAATATGTCTCGCACACACGGCCAGCAGCTGGGCCTAGAAGATGTCAGTGCCTGGAGTGCAGATTTGGAGTCACAGATCACCAATCCATTCACATTTCTTCTAACAAGTAGGGTTACTGCATCCATATACCTTGAAGTTCGCAATAAGTGGAACTGGATGAGTTTGGTCACCTACGACCATGCCACCCACCCTCAGGAGATTCTAAAGTGGGGGAGAACATAGCACATGCTGCACTTCCATCTGCCTGTACTGAGCCGTCAACGTAGATGTGGTTGTCCTACAGGAACTGAACTTGACACTTTGGATATTCCAAAACCACTTGCTTCTGTAGACTGGTATGGGCATCTTTAGAGGTTGGTGTGAAATAGACAGCAGGAATGGAACCTGCCATGGTGGCAAATCTTGGATGACTGCTTGCTCAGGTACACCGATATCAAGTGTCGAAGATTTTCACATACTACCCTAACTAGTTATGGCCCCCTGGCCGGAGTTGAGGTCTTGGTGCATCTTCGTCAAGTGATGCTCTGAGGACAGCAGAGAAGTTTGGAGTAAATTGTGGAGAATGTAGACATTTAACAGAAACAAAGTTACATTGGCATAAATTCTCTCTATTAATGGAGGTAACATGAGTTCGGTCTGCATGTTGACTATCCGAGTGGAAGGAGGGCATCCTAGGATAAACCTCATTACTCTATTTTGGAACAGTTCTAGAGGTAGTAACGCCTGTCTGGGTAATTGAATTAGAGCAGGAGATAAATAGTCAACAACTGACCTTAGGAAGAGGATATAGAGGGTTTTTGCCACGGGGATAGATATACCTGTGGCCCTGGTGGCAAGCCACTTGATGGGAGTAAAGCGAGGCTCCAGTCGATCAAGAAGGTTTTTCACCATGGGGTGGATTCGTTGTCGTGCAGGTATAGCAGGGGTGATCCTGACTGTGCACCTAGATATGTATACTGTGTGCAGTGAGGTATAATATTCCCACCCATAATGAACTCTGGCAGGTCTCGGAGATTCCGGGCAGAGAAGATTCTGCTTTTTTCTGGGGAGAGTATGAGGCCACTGGAGGTACAGGACCTGTAGAAGTCTTGAAGGACACGCTGAAGGTCTCGAGGGGTATGGAGTGGATTGCAGACATCATCAGCATAGCAGGTTACAGTGATTTCCAGGATAGCAGGGAGGAGAGACAGTACAACGGTGCATAAGTATTAAAAAGAATAAAAAAAAAGGGCTCAATACACCGCCCTGAGGTGTGCCAAGCTCAAAATTTTGTTTTCATAGGAGCTACATGCACCTTTAAAAAAAACAACGTGATTTTCTGTTGACTGAGATAACCGTTTGTTTATCCACTTCAGAAGGTTTCCTCTGATACCAAAGTCGACAAGCTGATCAAGAATGATATCCCTGTTGGCTATATCAAAAGCACTTTTGAGGTCAAGGAAGGCAACTACACTGTTGGAGGACAATCGGGAGTAGAGTTCAGCTAAACAGTGATGAGTACTCCTCTGAGGAAGAAAGCCATACAAAATGGGGAGAAAGTTTTTCTTGCAACCGGTACATTAGCCTGGTTAGTAATATACGCTCAAACACTTTACTAAAACATGAGGTGAGGGAGATAGGCCGATATTTATCAGTTCCAGGCTTTGGGATAGGAATAATTGTGCTAATGGTCCAGCCAGCAGGTACATATCCATGTTGGTAGCAAAGATTATACAATTGTAGAAGAGGATTTCCAGGAACCTTCTGGAGGAGACGAAAGCACTTGATAAGTAAGGCCATCATCCCAGAGCAGAATTTTTTTTTCTTTTCCCATAAACAGCACGTCGCAGCTCATCCTCGGTGATCAGCTCTTTGTCCTCCTTGTCTGATTCCAACAATGCAGCCATCAGACGAAGGTTGCGTAAATTGCTCTGGGAAGAAAGTGCTTCTTGGATTTGTACAGGGAGATTACTGGACCGTGACTGGGTTGACCAAGTAGTGATGAGATCCTGGGCATATGCTTGTGGACTGTGATGAAGTGCACATGTCTTGACAGTCCTTTTGATGAGATGCCACATGGTCCCAACGCTAGTCTGGTGGTTAATTAGGTCAGTGTATTTATACCATGACTCAGTGTAGACACACTTTCTGGAGAGCAACTAAATCATCCCTGGCCTGCTGATACTGAAGTAGATGATTAGGTGTCGGTTGTGTCTGAAAGGCAAGGCCAGCATCAGCTGCAACTCTTTCTGCTTGCATAATGCGTTGATCCAAGGTCCAGGCATGGGCAACAATATGACTTTTAATGTGAGGTCTGACAATATATAGTTTGATAGAAGTCATGGTAGCTTTTACCAAAGAATTATACAGGTGTTCTGGAGAGTGTTTATCAAAGGTAGGTAGGACAGAGGAGATGTATGAAACATATGTTGGGCAGTAGTACTTGGGTGGAATGGTGATCCGGGTACGATGAATAAGGGGGGTCACTTTGGATGAGTCTGTATTGTGTACTGTATGCATAAGGCAACATGGTCAGAAAAGAGCGAGGGAACAGAATGACAGGAGACATGTGATGCCACGAGCCAGATGTAAGGATATGATCAAGAGTGCCCCCCCCGGATGTGTGTGGCACCACCTATATCCCAACTAGGTTAAATGGTAACGATGGATGTAGTTGAGCAGAGGAACTCCACTGCGGTTGGGAATCGGAGAGACATCACCAAGATCTGGGTGTCTGGCATTGAAATCACCCATGTAGATCATGCCAAGGTTTGTAGGTGTAGGAAGTGCCGAGAGGTTAATTAGGCCAGGGGCAGAGTAAACATTGCATAAACGAATATGACCATCACCTATCTTAACCTGAAAAAGTTGGAAGGTCATGTTAATATCTGCTGATGAGCGAAGAGTTGATGAGGGAGAGAAGAGTGGATGTAAGTAATAAGACCATTCCTGACATGATGTACATATGAAACATAACCGAGAGTGTTGGAGCTTCATCACCTGGCTGAGCACCGCCAGGGAAGGCTTCTTGAATAAATATTACTTGTGGGTGATGGCGATAAACATATGTCCTGAGTGCAGTGAGTCTGGAGTATTGTCTAATTCCAAGGGCCATTCCATGAAAGGACATGTAGTTTGCATGAGTCTAGGCGAAGTTTACCCTTAACGCTGCGAGAGACAGGTCGAGCATGTACTGGAGAAGCAGCACTGTTAGATGGTGCACCAAGTGAAGGAGGCTGAGCTGGCAGGAGGCCACTGACCCTTTCAAGACAAGAGGCAACAGTATCTAGCTTCTCAGTAAGTGAGGCAACAGAGGTTATGAGAACTTGTTGTGCTTGACTAGTGTGTCGAGGTTACTTGCAGTGGTAGCCTGCTGAGCGATCAAGCTATCGAAGCGTACATCAATAGCATCAAAGCGTGTCGTTAGTGCTGTACAGTGCGATTCCAAGGCAGCAACAGCCTTACTGAAGTTGAAATTTCAGCTGATTCAGGAGGGCATAACGTGGAGGTTGACACTGGTTGTGGTGGTGGTGTCAGTGGAAGTGACTGCGTGGCAGCGCGCGACCGTCTGGAACATCCATGCCAAACATTAACTCCTGCTTCACCACAACGAGGGCATTTCAATGCACAGTCTCTGGAGTTGATGATGATTCTGACAATGAGGTGGAAGCCATCAGTAACAGGTTTACGGTATGGACAGGTGCGTGTGGAATGGGCTGCAGCACACCAGGCACACTTAGGTGAGGCAGAGCATATCGGGAGATATGGCCAGTACCCCAGCAGTTGAAACAGTTGGGCTGATCATCCTTCATCCTGCGTAATTCACAAGGAGGGAGGCAAGGGAGGAAGGAAAACTCATAAACAGATGGTGGTGGTTTCTAGTAGACTCCATGTGATGACAATGCGATTAATAGGTTTCCCATTTTGAAGAAATCTTCGTGTACTGTATACACCGGCAGTTCCTTAGCAAGGTTAGGGTCTGCTTCAATAGGGTAGCGAGTAATGAGATATGTTAAATACTTACGGGGTCTGTCTATTGAATCTGAATATCCAGGCTTATGGACAGAAATTCACCACCCTTCACCCTGCCAATGATGTCCTCACGACTCCTTGCAATTATACAAATTTTAGATGTGATTGCAGACATTTTCACCTCTGCCAGCTCCTTATCAAGATTGAAGGTTCTGTTTACTTCAGTCAGCCACCGTAGTTTAGTGTCAGTGCTCAACTTTTCTTTGAAGACCAACCTAACATATTCATCACGGGGAGCAAAAGCTGGGGTAGCAGAGGAAGCAAGTCGTGTAGGGGGTTTTGAGGCAGAGTGACAACTCTTTGTCTAGTGAAAATCTCTTGACATTTGGATGTTTTAGCAGCAGGAGACTGTGGAGCACTGCTAGTATCTGACCCATAATCCACTGGGCGCTTCATGGGGGTATTAGCAACAGTACTGGAGGGCTTCTGAGGAAGAGATTGAGTGATGGTGGCCAATGAGTCATATCTACATCCTCATCATCAGTCAGGTGCAGATCATTTTCAACCTCAGAAACAGAGGCTGGTCCGGAGTAATCCATTATTAGTGAAGCTGCAGCCTTTCACGTCACAATAGACATCACATGCACACTGCGCATGCGCGAACTGAGGCGCAGCCGACGAGTGGGTATGCCACGGAGAATGAGTTTTATATCGTAACTACAGAGTAGTATAAAAATCCTATATACACACTGTTGTTACTAAAATGGTCACTGAGTCTTACTGTAACTTATATAACACGGTGAAAGGTGTAGTATCCCTAGAACTTGCACAAAAACTCATTATATAGAGAGCTCACACAAAGCGTGTTTACAACCAAGGAGAGAGAGAGAGAGAGAGCAGAGAGAGAGAGATAGAAGAGAGAGAGAGAGAGAGAGAGAGAAAGGAAGGCGGAGGAACGAAGAAGAAAAGGGATGGCGGTGAAGGGGGGGGGGGGGTGGTGGAGGTGGAGCTTTATACGCGTGTTCGTATCCATTTCTGCATAATGGAGTTTTTGTCTCTTGGTACAAGGACAAGTGTCGTTATTCTTTACGATTAGTGATTCAAGATACCCTTATAAATTACGGCATGGGTGTAATGCACATATAGCAAAATCTCGTTCTGTTACGAGTGTTCGTTACAGAAATAGGTATTGCCCAAAAACGTGCTTGCACTGTCTCTGAAACCCATAGTAGACATGCTGCTTAGTTGTCAATCAAGTTTTTATAACCAAGTATTTTTTACAAGCTAGCTATTGAATAAATTTGTATTTAGTCAAAACATATGCCCCTCAATGCTAACTTTCCTCTTTTAACGACTTTCTGGTCATTGCAAATTCGGCCCCATAATTTCTTATGGTGCGAAAACAGACAGAGGCCCATGGACTGTAAACGATTGCTTCACACTATGGCGATAATCCAGCAGTAAAACATCTTCATATATCCAAAAAGTAAATAATAAAGATATATATGCGCATTACGATTATAACAATTACATGTATAGCTGATAACAATCTGCATGAATAACTGGTAAACTGTTCTGCAATGACAGTTGAGTATAGGCAATTATTTACAATAGGTACGAAAGTCAAGATGTCGTGATGTCATAATACAGAACTTAAAAGAACGTTCTAATTCAGAAAAATAATTACTTAAATTTGAGTCAGAGTCGAGTTACTTTTTCAATAACGAATATTTTCAAATTAATCATCATAAATATGTAAAATATTGATGTTTTACTACTTATTTAAAATTTAGCTAAGAGCACGCTTCTCGTCATCTTCTACCAAAACAGCTGTTTACTCCTGGCTTGTTTGTTGGTGAGAAATCGTGTTTCGATTGTTGTGATAAAAGTGCTCCAGCGTCTGTGGGTACAAGTGGTGTTCGGATTTATCACAGGAAATGGAAAGTTTGTTGACACAAGCGACTCCGTAAACATCGAGATGGCGTCAATCTTCGAAACATTTTTAGTTGTAAGTAAAAATTTTCTAAAGCGTTTGGTGAGATTTCCACTGCCGTGGGCGCCATTTTCAGTACCCTCTGTTTAAATCTTAAATTGTTCATACACGAAACAAACCTTCGGTCTTAACATTAGGATTTACTAGCGCCAAGCTGGAAACCGGTAGAATTAAAATTACACTTTGTGAGATCCAGGGACTAATGGCATCTATACCAGGTCACGGGCATGTATACCCAGAATGCCCACGGCTACCTGTGACCCATCAGTTATTTTCCTACCGCCTTTAAGATAAGACGTGTACTGTCTATCTCATTTAAAGCCGGTTTTTCAGTTTGCCCGTTCTTTATCCATTTCATTTTTTATTTTTCATCCTTTTCTTTCTCCAAGTGTGATCAGTGTGTGGTAAGAGTGTATACGTGGTATGATGGAGAAATTTTGCCTCAACATCGGGATCGTCTACCGCTTCGAAGAGGAGACAAAGGAAATGCCCAGGAGTTCAGTGGCTTCCCTTGTTCTAGGTTCCTAACCTCGGTGTCGACGGATCCTCATCCAACGTGTAGTAGGTGCAGGGAAAAACGTATGTACGGTTACTAATCCGTGTTCTGTTTGTCGCGGTTTGGTCGGTGGAACAGTGGAAGAAGTTCTATGGGAAAAGCCAATCAAAAGAAAGGGGGTGACGCAATCTTTGGATGACCAAACCTTACCGGCTTCTTTTGTATCGGTAATAAACCAGGCTGCTCCATATGTTTTCTCCACCTGCTTTTGAATTGTCTCATACCCATTCGGTTTCTCCTAGCGGTTCTGTATCGGAAACGTCAGGAGGGGCCTTGGGTAATTTTATGAATAATTTGCACTCTCCTTTGTTCCCAGCAAGTAGAGAGATCCGCCATCTTGTTCCAGGCTCCTGCTACTCAAGCGCATAGGTTAGATGATACGTGGTCAGCGCTAGGCCTACCAGGCGTACCAACCTTGGATGGTCTGCTTGCGCATTATATGACGTCACGGTTCCAGCAGGGTCCGGCAGCGCTGAATGTTCCTCATCCCCCGGGCTTGCAATTTATGGGAATTAATGCCGCTGCTTCACCATCCCACTCAGTATTTACAGCAATGCAGAACGTGGGAGGTAATTTGGCAGCAAAACGGCATCGCGGTTACCAGCAGAAACCTCTCAGTCTCTCCCTACGAGAGGGATGATGTCACAACATACGTCACACTCTGAGATGGCAGGCGTGATGACATCACAGACCGATTCTCGGCCTTTTCGCTGCACCCAGACGCTAATACGCCTTCTGATCCGTCAATGCAAACTGTAATGCAGAAGTTACAGGATATAGAGGAGAGAATGAATAAGAGAGACAAAAAGAAAAAGTGTGATTCGCCTTCTTCGTCTTCTTCCTCTAGTTCGGCGTCATCGCTAAGTCGATAACGTCACGGCGAGCGCCAGTCAAGCGTTGGAGGAGGATTCGGGAGTTCCTAGCGGATCCTCGGGCCAAGAGGAGAAGAATCAATTCTTCCTCTTCTTCGGACGAAGACTGTCATTTCCAAGTCAGCAAGAAGGTCGGAAAATCAGTGGCTATTAAGCACAAGGTTGCCAGACGAAGCCGTTCGCAAGAGACCGAACAAGCGAGAGAGGTGACGGCCGGCGAGCTAGCGGCCGAGGCGGAGTTGCCAGTTCGGATCGCAAAAACTGCGATACCTCTGGTAAAATCGACGTTGGCGGCGAAAGGTGCAGCAGAGGATGGGAATGCAGGTCCAGTTTCGCCCGTAAGGCCGTTCAAAATACGTACGAAGGACGATAAGGCTCCTATTAAAAGTACGAAAAATAGAGAGTTGGCAACCTCGGCGGATACGTTCGTGGAAGGCAGTGTCCGCCTGGATAGAAGGCCGAGGCCGGGCTCGCCGACGCTCGAAAACGATGCCAATGCTAATAAAGACGAACTTACCTCTGTCTTAAGGGAGCCTTCATCTTGGAGATCTAGACGAGATTCTCGCTCTAGATCCGTGAGCAGAGAAAGAGTGAGACGTTCTCGTTCCCCTGCTGACTATCTGGGATCGAGCCAACAGCGGCCAGCAAAGATCAAAGAGGCCGCGGCCGTAGGGGCAGGCGGCCGTGGAATTCCGGGCCTTCTGTCAGAAGATAGAGGCGAGACAACATCTCTCGTGACGGAGAGTGGTACACTAGAGCCGGAGGAAGGAGAAAACCAAGAGTTTCTGGCCTCGTATGCAGAGGTTATTGATTTGATTCGTCAATTCAATAGCCTTTCGGAGAAGACAGAAACACCGGCCAGTATGCTTCCTCCTGGAATTGACTATGGCGTTTGGACTAAGAGGGATACCAAGGTGTCGTATGAATTGCCTTGTTGAGTCATGCGGAATCGGTCTTGCAAAACACGTAAAAACGCAAAGATTGGCAGGAGGATATTCATTAAGATTAATAGATCATTTCAATTTATTCCCCCTCCAATGATAAAGCAAAGGAAATATTATACGACACGAAGTCCCTTTGCTGTCTAGACAAATGAACCTAAGTTGTAAGTCAAGGCTGATTAACCTTGGATCAGTTAAAATGGAGTCCCTGCGATGACTACCAGAGGCTGCCACGTTAGAAGCAAAAGCTCTTTGTCTTCAGCTGCGTCCTGTTAGACCTTTGGTCAACCAGGGGCGAAAATTGCATCATAGGAAGCACAAGGAAAGTAGTGGAGAACCATGGTTCATTAGATTATACAGTCAGGGTCCAGGGCGATTGCGTACCTGACCAAACGTAAGTGCAATGTTTGGGCAATATCCTGCTAATGAGGAGAGACGCAGCATTGGCCTAGGACTAAGCCGCAATGTGGATTGGATTCCATGTTAGCAATGAGGAAGGGGATATCTTGATCGCAACTACTGTTGCCAGAGGTCATACTGGAAGAAGCGATAGATAGAGAAGGATGGACACAACGATCGGTTGTTGCAAAAGCAGTAGGAAAACCTCTAAACAGTCAAACTATCCTTTGGATGGGAAGGACAACAGCAGATGTCTCGAAAGAACAGTGAGACATAGCATCCCTAATCAGAGTCACAAGACCCTCTTCCACAAAGAGGATAACTAATCGGCCCTTTCCATAGAAACCACAGAGGAAGGGGCAATCGGGGGAAGGGGGAGGGCTCAAGAAGATAGGATGGGCGTCCTCCCTCACTCGCCACACCAGTGGGGGGTTGCCTGGCAAATCACTGGAAGGTGTGGCAGGAACTAGGGGCAGGGCAGTGGGTGGTGGATGTTCATCAGGATCGCGTATTTGATCGTTCGAGGCAACCCCGCCCCTGACAGATCAACCATTACCCCACGGTACGATGCCCACAAATCTCAGAGGCCACGATTCTGCAGGACGAACGGAAGAAGATGATGGAAAAAGGAGCTGTGCAACAAGTATGCAGTCGCAAAAGGCTTCTACAGCAGGATTTTCCTGCGTACCCAAAGCCAACGGGAGTGGAGGACAGTAATAGACCTGTCAACGCGATCTGTTATAAGGAAAACAGTTCAAGATGGAAACTCCGAAAACGGTCTACAAGCAGTCAGAATAGGAGACTTTAGCGGGACAGTCGATTCTAAAGGACGCATACTTCAGATACCAGTCCATTACCCCCCCCCCAGGGGTTTCTTTTCAAGGAAACTTCTCCGCTTCAGTTGCAGGGAAAAGCTTTCGAGTTCAAGGTCCTGTGCTTCGGATTGACAACGTCTCCTCAAGTTTTTACAAGAGGTTCACCCTCGTGTCGGCGTGGGCGCCATGCTCAGGGGATCAGGCTGATAGATACCTGGGACGATTGGTGGTGATAGCAAAGTCCAGGGAGAATTACTCAGGACAGGGCGGTCCCTCCGCAGCTGTCACAGCCTAGGATGGTGGAATCAGCAGAAGTCGCAGCTGGATCCAAGTCAACGTGGAAATATCGGGAATGGTGATAGACACAACACCAGCCAAAGTATTCCCGAAGACCAAAGAGTACGAAATGCAAACAGGGTTAATGCCTTCCGGGAAAGCAGGACACAGCCAGCAAGACAGTGGCAGGGGTGCGGTTGGGGGTTGGGGTGGGGGGGGGGTTGGGTCTTTTTGTGGGGGGGGGGGGTTGGCTGGGGAAATCCTAACCTCCATGGAGAAGCTAGTACCACAAGGAAGCTACACTTCGTCCCACAAGGAGGATGAAGAGTTTTGGTCACCAACAGTAGATCCCGTACGAGCAAATTCCATTGTCGGCAGAAGTGAGGAAAGACTTGCTGTGGGGTGGACGTACGACAATCTGACAGGGGTGTTCCCCTTCAACAATCCTCCCCAGACCTCTTAGCTGTTCTCGGATTATGCGTCACTAGAAGGCTGGGGAGCCATATGGAGAGTTGATGGGTGTCAGCAAAATGGAGTTGCAAGGAACAGAGAACTCCATATAAACGTGCTGGAGTGAAAGCGCTTTCTGGCTCTACAAGAATTCAGGGAGAGAGTAAAGGGACCACTCAGTGGTATTGATTCAGACAACACCCACAGAGTAGCTTAAATAAACAAGCAAGGAGGCCTAGTTTCTCGGCAGTTACATGTGATGACAGTTCAACTCACCAGTGGGGGCGATAGAGAACCTGGTAGACATCAAGGCCAGGTATATCCCGGGAAAAAGAAAAATAGGGCGACAAGTTGAGCCGCAGGGATCAGATTCTGGAACGGAGTGGTCCCTACACCAACAGGTAGTGGACATGGAGGCTCATGTTGTGGGAAGACGATCATAGACCTATTTCGCAACCAGTACAACAAAAGTTGAAGTGTATTGTTCCGTAGTCCGGACGCAGAGCAGTAGCAGAAGATGCGCTACAAACACCTGGGACAATCTGGACGTGTAAGCCATTTCTCCATTTTGTCTAACCGTCAGGTCTGAACAGGGTAATGCGTCTCAGAACTCAAGATGACCCTGGTAGCCCCGGTATGGCCGAAAGCAGCGTGGTTTACAGACCTATGGAAATCTAGTAGATGTGCCAGAGAGTTACTCCATGGAGCAACCTCTGTGTTCAGCCTCACGTGGAGAGTACCACCATCGGTGAAGTCCCTATCGCTTTCACGGTGGAGACTGGTCAAGTATTCTCCTCCTAGAGCGAGGGTTTTCGCAGAAAGCAGCAACTCAGAGGCAGGTAATATCAGAAAATCATCTGCGACAGTATACCAAGGGAGTGGCTCAGCATACGTGATTGGTGTCGTAGGGGAAACGTGTTCCATCGGTACCAACTATTCAGCAGTTAGCAGACTTTCTGATATCTCAGAACAGAAAAATATGTCTGTATCTGCAGTGAAGGGGTACAGGGCGGCCTCTGGCCTCCAGTCTTCGAATGAAAGGAGGGACATATCGTCTTCATGGGAGTTGGCCATGCTGATGAGGAGCTTGAAACAGTCATGCCCACCAACGGAGCTAAAAGCCACAGATTGGGATTCTGCCAAGGTACTGAGGTTAGTCTGACAAAACCCCCGTACGAACCACTAAAGGCAGTCCACGGATAGGAGCCTGACCTGAAGACAGTCTTCTTATTGGCCCTGGCTTCAACCAAAAGGGTGGGGGAGCTACCGGCCTCTCATATCTCCATAAAGGCACCGAGAGGTTGGAGATCATATGGTGTGTGAGTGTCCCAGAAATTCGTGGCAACGACCAAAATCCAACAATAGTAGACGGCAGATTCGACTCCTTACCAGACCTTTCCTTGGGCAGACTTGTAGACAACGACAAAGCTGAAATGCTCCTGTGCCCCATCAGGGCACTAAAGGAGTTACTTAAAGAGAAACAAGCACCTCAGGGCCGGGGTGCCAGAGTGTTCGTAAGTACAGGACGGAAAAAGAGGGAAGTGTCCAAGAATACAATATCATTTGGCTAAGGGAGACAATCAGAAAGATTAACTGCAGAAGACAGAGGGTCAGATAGCCATGTGGGAGCTAGAGCTCATGACATCAGGGGTGTGAGTGATTCCCTGGCATTAAGAATAACATGTCTGTGGATAAAATTCTGAAAGCGGTGGTCGGAGAAGCGCCAAACAAACTGTCACCTCATTTATTTGAAAGATGTTGCCATAGATCCTGGACACCTTTTCCTGGGTACAGTGGTGGCGGCCCAAACAAGTGATATAGTTCATCCAGTTGCCCCTGGCGGGTCAGTTGGCGTCTAGTCTAAGAAAAAATGAAGGATGAAAGTAGAATGGAATGGGATGACTGGTCTTTTTTCTTTACTACTTCTTCCTACTTCCTTTAACTACGGGCAATATGAAGGAGAGTACGTCATGTGCTGGAACGGACTAGATGCAGGTGAGATGGTCAGCCATACTGTGAAGCTATCCTTAGCTGATGAATACTTCAGTAGCAAACACACCCCTCTGGATAAAAGGAAAGAGGGGTTGAAGGTGCGATCCAGTCGCAAGGGACAAAGAGTAAACAGTAGAATGGTATCTACACCCAGTGGAGGAAAACATAGATCGCTTATATCTTTGGTCTAGGTTCATTGTCCATCTCTAGAATTCCCCTATATATTCGGAAATGGATAAGGTGCAAATTCCAGTCAGTTGTAGTACTTACCTCCCTCGACTAGTAAGTCTATCCTAATGGTTAAGACCGAAGGTTGGTTAGTGTATGAACAAAATACCAAATTTGTAATTAATTTGTATTTTCATAACTACAAACCTGAGGTCTTAACAGTAAAGGCCCACCTCGAACCACCCCTCTAGCAGCTAAACTGGGTTAGAAATATAACTGAGGGTCACAGGTAGCCGTGGGCATTGCTGGGTATTAAGCCCCGTGACTGGTATAGATCCATTAGTCCCTGGATCTCACCAAGTGTAATTTTAATCTACGGTTTCAGCTTGGCGCTAGTAAATCCTAAGTAAGACTCAGGTTTGTTAGTTATGAAAAAATACAAATTAGTTACAAATTTGGTATATTTGACTAATTTTAACTTGGAGAAATACTTCACCTTCGAAAGGAGAGTAGAGGTCTTTAGCTCCGTTTTCACAAACAAGACGTCGCGACTGATGCCCATCTCCCCCCGGTGTCAGGACCGCGTTATAGTGTACTTTTTCGGAGGGGTGGCTAGCGTTGAGTGTAGGTGGCCTGCTTGCCTGCGTGATATTTTACCCCTAGTAGCTAACCAGCTAAACGTAAACAATTGTTGCAATGTTTTGAACTAGCCACTTGGAATGGAGTGTACAAATATTGGATTATTCAAATGGAGCGCTACAGTTGAGTTGACACGGTTTGTCTGCTATGGAATCGGCGGAGAATACAAACAAGATGGCGGACGCTGTGTTTGGCGCCCGTTTAAAAACCCCGAAACCTATAAAACAACGATAATGGACCCTTTTGGGACCGGGGTTGTTGGGGTGGGGGAGTACATGCGAGTAAATGAAAAACGGTAAGGGGTAGCATGGGAAAACGGGGTTTTTGGGTGGGGGGAACCAGAGAGAAAATGAAACTCTTAAAAACAACAAAACCCTAGCAAACGAACACCCGTTGCCAAGTAACGGTAGGAGTCACGTACCAACAAAAATGTAGGAGGTCCCGTCCCCCGTTGGTTAGGCTAACCAACGACGCCAAATGAACACTAAAAACCACGAAACCTAGCAAAAAACCAGTTGCCAACTAAAACTGTATGAGCTCCCGTTCAACTAAAACTTTAGGAGCTCCTGTCCAACTAACTGTAGAGCTCCTGTTCCAACTAAACTGTAGGAGCTCCTGTTCAACTAACTGTAGAGCTCTGTTCCAACTAAAGTAGGAGTCCGGTGATGTAACAAACGAACCAACCTAACCAAACTTAGGTCCGCGTGCCCTTACCGGGCCGGGGGGCGACCCCAGTATTAGTATATTAAGTGATTGCTACCGAACCAAGGAAACAACCTAACCATAGTTAGTCTCCACGGCTTACTGGCTGCGGACCCCCAGTAAGTATATTAAAACAGTGATTGCTACCTAACCAAAGGAACCTACCTAAACCATACTAAGTCTGCATGTCTTTACCTGGCGGGGGCGAACCCCTGTGTAGTAAGTCTACAATTATAAATTATCTAACCAAATAACTTGTCCATACATATGGCTGGCACCCGTATATCATACTGTAACTTAAACAAAATGAAGATTTCCGAGAATACCATTTGGTTAAGTCAAGGCATGTTCGTTTGTCGAAACACATGGGGACGGTCGAACACGTGGCTTCTAGCGAACGTGAATGTTCGGATGTGTTGAGCATTGCTGACTCAGCATAGCGGAAATAACAATGGCGGCTTAATTTTGGCAAAATAAGTAAAATAACGTGCATTTAACATTGATAACTTACCTGGAATGTTGCTAGTCGTCCAAGATTGCGGGTCCCCCCCCCCCGAAATATAGAACTAGAATAAGGAGAAAATCCGAAGTTCATTCAAATCTTCTGGGTAGAGATTTTTTTTCCTTCTGGCGGGACGGTGTTCGAGATGATGCACAAGGGGAATTTGTTGAAGAGGCACGGGTGGAGGTGACGGAATCGTTATGTACAGCGGATAAGAAGACAGGTAGTTAGGACGAAAGCACTGACTGGCCTGAGAAGCAGGAACAGACTGAGGGTCGGGCAGGTCCGTTCCAGGTAATAGCTTATCCTAGAGGATCAACTAGTACTGGAAAAATATGTATCTGAAGAATGTAAAAAATGTAGGTCATACAGATGAGTTGGGCAAGGAAGAAAGATCGAATAATGGGGACATAAAATGTATCTCCTACAGATTATGTGGCACGGGTAAAACTATCGGGGGCAAGAGTCAAAATATCGAACTAATGAAAAAAAATGGAACTCTGCACAATTAGTTGGGCAAGCATGGGAAAAAAAATAGAAATAATAATAAAAAAATGGAGCTCTTACAGTTCATGTTGGGCAAGGTAAAAATATAGAATACTGTAAATAAAATTGGAGGTACTAAAGATTAGTGGGCAAGATTAAAAATATCGAAGAGAATGGCGGAATAATACAAACAGGATGGCTGACGTTTGTTGTGGCCTTTATGTTGAGCATGTTCGGGTTCGGGCGGGGCGGTCCCGTGGTTGGGGTCGGGTTTGGTCGGATGGGTTCGGGTTTGGTCGGCTGCGGGTCATCTGCGAGAACTACTTACTTGGCGAGGGATTACGGACCGGGCAAAATGGGTACACGCCCGGGCAACTGAACTGTAATCTACCCCTTAAAATATCATATAAACTTAACAAAAACAAGAGCAAAAGAGTTGTGAATATTGTGAATATTAGGGTAAACACACAGACAATCCATCGTCATCGCGTGGCCGGCCTTATTCACTCTATATTTAATGGTGAAACAAGAATACAATTAAGGACTTTAAAGAATACCATCCAAAAAATTCTTGAGGCTCAGAATGAGGAGAGAGAGAGAGAGAGAGGAGAGAGAGAGAGAGAGAGAGAGAGAGAGAGAGAGAGAGAAGAGAGAGAGAGAGAGAGAGAGAGAAATTGCATGATACACTTGGTGATAAACCACAACAGCTCCTCCCCCTCCAGTCCCATTACTTGAAAATAGACAGCTTAGTAACTGGAGTTAGATGAGAAGAAGACTGGGATTTCCTCATTTTAAATAATTTTTCAAATTATAAACAAACCTACTTCTTCATATTAGTATTTTCTTTAATGAAGTATATTTTAAAATTAATATTTGAAAATAGTAAATCATTTATTTATCATAAAAAAACATACATCTCTGTGGGAGAGAGAGAGAGGAATTACTATTTTTATTATTATGTGATATCATTAATCTATTGAACTTACTAATACAGTATTAATCAATATTATGTATCTTGAAATTAGTAAATCATTTTTGTACCATAAAAAATGTAGTTAGTCATGAAAAGAACATCAAATAAACTAATTAGTGATTATTTTTGCCGGAAAAATCCTGCGAATAGGCGAAACCCCCACAAATAATGGACAGACATGGCCCAGAGAGAAATCCGCGAATCTGGAGAACGCGAATAGGGGGGGTCCACTGTACTAGAAATAGATACGCTAATTTCACTTATTTCCCTGGTTTTGTGTAAGTCTTATTATACCCAGTTTGGAGGGTAAGCACATACCAATTGACAACACTGATAAACAATTGAAGAGCGGGAAATGCCGCAAAGAAATGCCGTAGTTCCCGTGGATAAGTTCTAGTTAGAGGTCGGTTTACGATTGTTGTGATGAAAGTGCCCCAGTGTCTATGGACAAGTGGTTGTGCGGATTAGCACGAAATGGGAATTTGTTGACAAAGCAATCGCAAAATACGAGATGGCATCAATCTTCTAAACTTTTTTAATTGTAAGTTAAAATTTCGAAAGCATCATGGGAGGTAGTGTGCACTGTGTTGGCCACACTTTTCATTACCATCTTAAGATATGTCCTTAATTTCTAACTTTGGAGAAAATACTTACTTCGAAAGGAAAGTAGAGGTCTTAGAGTTCTTGCTATCAACACCAACAACTCATGGACTGATGACATCTCGGTGTCAGAAGTGTTAAAGTACTTTGGCGGGTGGAAAAATACGCGGTAGTCAGTGGAGTTTACCAGTCCAGTCAGTTGTGGTCCTCATGTTTTGCCAACTTGCGGGAGCTAGGTTAGGACCGCGGTAGCAGTCTTCAGTTTTACTGTCTCTTGTGACGAGTTAGTTGTAATCTCATTGGTAATAGGATAAGAACACTGCGCGCAAATGTATGTGCGCATTCACGCACACTCAGGCTAGGCTCTATTTTTACTTAGCAGTTTGGCCAAATTCCTATCAGAGCTTTAGATTCATATCAAAATTTAATATTACCTAATTATCCCCCCAAACCATAATGGTTATAAGCATATATTAGTACGTATAGGCTCTCAGTATTCTACATATACCAACATGTCCTCAACTGGAAGAATGGCATTGCCCTTCTGGATGGAAGAGTATGTAAATTTTTACTTTAAAACCATAATCGTAGTCTAAATTTGAAAATATTTTCCTGTGGTTTAATTAATATATGTATTGTATATTTTTACATTATAACTAGTACTTGATACCTATTTATTAGTTTTTTTTATTGGTTCTTGAGTCTTTAATGTACTTATTGTAAATATCTTTAAAATCTATTACAGATTCATGTTACTGGGATATTTAGCCACTGTCTTTTTTTTTTTTTTAAGTTATTTATGCCTCCGTGTTATTTGTCCAGTACATTATGGGTAAGGATGACTAGCATATTTGGAACATATTTTATTATTTTTATGTGGAAGTGTGGATAAGTAGTCAATACTAAAACCCGATTGGTGAACTGTTTCAGTTGATTAGACTTTTTTTTGTTAATGAAACTACCTGACAGATACTATATATAGCTTATTCTGACGTCCGACAGAATTCAAAATTCGCGGCACACGTAGTGGGGCGGTCAGGTGGTAGTACCCATTCCCGCCGCTGGGCGGCGGATCATCAGGAACCATCCCATTTCTATTCATATTTGTCTGCGCCGGTGCTGCAAAACATCTGTTTACAGTACCTCCGTCTAGGATTTTTCATTACGCGCTTAAAATTATGGATTGACTTTGGTATCGACTTCTGGATTGTGGATTGCGCACGCGGAATAGTGATCGGATTTTTGATTTGGATTGGCTTTTCTAGATTCAGTTATGTTGGAATTTCAAGTGCCGGGAAGTTACAGAGTGTGTGTGAGAGTGAAATGTAGGTGAGGCTTCTTAAACCTCAGTTGATCCTCCACACAGTTTGTGTTTTCCCTTTTTTTTTTTTTTTTTTTTTCTTTTTTTTTTTTCTATGGATTGCAGGGGGCATGGTTTGCTGGCTGCCTGATCGGTGCAATGAATGTAAGGATGGGGATGATGTTAAAGGGAGGAGGTATGAGAACTATCGCGTAAAATTAGAGCGCGCTAGAGTCAGGAGCGTCTTATCCTCTAAGGGAGCTCTACTAAAGGTAAGGTAGTAACATTCTCCTCCTCTAACCACAGTGTAGATTTTGCCCAACCTAATCCTGTTTGTTGCTTCGGGCCCCAGTGCTGTGTCTGGGAGGTAACACCTTCTCGATTCTGAGTCTATTCGCGCTCTCGAACTAAAGTTTTGGCCCTAGAAACCGGCCCAGTTTGAAAGTTGTGTCAGTGCCCATTAGTGTTGTGGAGGGGCTGTCAGATCGGCCCCATAAGCTCTTAGGCCTAGACCTCTATCGGACTCACAGGGACTCAGGAGGACGTATGCGAAAGCCGCAAGAGGGTTACGGGGGCCTCCCACCGATCTGGCGGTCACTTCGGCAGGCCTGTTGCTAAACACCCATGGATGCCAAGGAGGCGCACGAGCGGTATCCGAAAGATTGCTTTTCGTCCTCCGAAGCGTCCCCCCCGCGCAAGGGGTGGAGCGCTCGGAGAGACTCGCGTCGTTGAAAAGGACTTTAGCTTTGAGGACGCTTAAGTCCATGTCTCCTCTTTCGTCAGAGGGACGCTTATGACGCCTTACTCCTCAGAAGAGAGAAGCGTTCTTACGATGAGGACGGTTAGTTTCCACGCACAGGCGTGTCACCTGAGAGGCAGATAGCTCGTACCTGCAGAAGGAAGGAGGCGTCCCTCGGCTCCCTCGCCTTCTCGCAGCTCAGTCCTGCCCTTCTTTTGCTCTTAGTTCACCTACGAAGGCTATCCACACTTGTGTCCTTCAGGACAAGCTTACGTCGTGATGGCTCAGAGGACTGCCCAGCAGCAGTTCGAGGTCTAGGCGTAGAAGGACGTTCGGCTGCCCGTCAAGAGGCGAAGCGCCTCATTCTCTATTCAGCTCGCTCGGTCCTCTCTCCGCTTCCGGATCGTTCAAACCTTTCTCGCTCTCCTGCAAGATCTTTTTACTCTCTTCAGGAGAGGACGCTCGTCAAGACGCTCGGCGTTCGAAGCAGGACGCTTTTGCGCTCTCGGCACGAGCGGTTGAGGACGCTCGGCAGGACGCTCGGCGTTCTAGAAGGACGCTTTGAGTCTTCTTCAAGGACTTTTTAAGGACGCTCGGCAGGACGCTCGGCGGGCGAAGCAGGACGCTTCTGGTCATAGACAGGCGCTTTTGAGGACGATCCGCAGACGCTGCGTGTAAAGCAGGACGCTTTCGAGCGAAAGCAGGCCGCTTTGGAGCCTGCAAAGCAGGACGCTCGCTCTTCTAAGCAGGACGCTTTGGCGCTGCTCTTCAGGAAGCTCGCTCTTCCTTTCGAAGGGAGCTCGTTTAAGACAGTCTAACTTGGCTTATCAGGATGCTTCTCTTCGGCAAGATCGTCCGCTGGAGCTTAAAGAGCAACGTACGGCTGCTTCCGTACCTGTAGAGGGATAATTCCAACCCAACGAAGTCTTTATTCAGGATCGAGCCTAAGGGAAACCCCCATACTCCCTCCATGATAGGCGTTCTCCAGTTCCTCTTAGGGAGGAACGGGGAGCATAGTTAGTCCAGGGGTTCGTGAGGAAGAACAGCGGTAGCGTAGCTGTCTCGGACTACAAGGTTCTTGTTAGGCTGTTACGTCCGCATTCGGAGACAAGTTCCAGCCTACAGCCCCTAGGTCTCCTCCCTCACAACTTTCGTCGGTCAATGACCGTAAAGACCATGAATCGTCGAAATGAAAACGTCTCTGCGACCAAGAGGCCGTTTAGAAACTCCAAGACTTTATGTCAGAAGGAAAGGATCAGGGCAAGACACTCTTCGCCCATCCACCCTCTAGACCTCGCAGGAAAGGAGGGTTTGTATGAGCCAAGGAGGATGTCGGATAAAGGTCCCTTCGTCCGCGTGGTGACTTCCCAGTTTAGTGGACGCCCAGAGGAGGTCTCTCTTGCGTCGGCTAAGGTGACCTGGACTCCAGTTGAGACTGACCACCACCTTGAAGGGTTTCTTCGTACCCTTAATGTTTTTAATTTCTAGATGGTGTATGGGAGTTTTGGACCGTCAGTCTAGAAGTCCTGATTCTCTCAGTTGGGGAGTGTCAGCGTGTCTGTCATGTATGGACAAGGCCGTCCCCCCCGTTCGGGGATGGTTCGGAGGAGCTAGTTTCGAATTTGGAACTGCTTTCTAAAGAAAAGAGCATTGCTGTGCAATGTTACCCGGATAAGTACCCCGGTTCTCCAGCTCAGAAGCGGATTTTGCTCTTTGCGCCTCTTTCGGACCATCTCTTCCCCCAGGCTATGGTAAAGGATCTGGCACAGAGTTTGCAAGAGAAGGCGACCCAGGACCTCTTGGTTCAATCTTCCAGAAGTCCAAGCGGTTCCTCCACGTCACTTTCAGCAAACCCCCGAAGAAAAGTCAAAACCCTCTTCGCGGGGCACCCCCCTCGAGAAGCAGCTCCCCGAGGGAGAGGTTATTTCAGGAGGAAGAGCTTCATTCACAACCGAAAACAGCAATGAAGACTCGTCCTTCAGGACACCAGTCGGGGCCAGATGGATCTTGGCGGAGTCTTGGAGGCAGAAGAGGAGCGGACCCTTGGACCCGCAAGATAGTAGAACGGGGTACAAGATCCCTTTCTTCATCCTCATCCTGGACTTCGATCCCAGAGACCTCTCCCATACATCAGGAGAGGAAGAAAGGGTTCTTTCGATCTCTTTAGACCAGATGGTCGAAATAAGAAGCGGTGGAACAAGTTCCTGGACTGAGTCACGGGCTTCTACAAACAGGATTTTTCCTGGTGCCAAAGCAGTCATCAGGTGGCGCCCGGTCCTGGATGTGAGCAGGCTAAATCTTTTGTAGAAAAGATAAAGTCAGAATGGAGACGCTCAGTCGGTGCTGGGAGCATTGAGACCTGGCGACTGGATGGTGTCTATAGACCTGCAGGACGCATAGTCCACGTCCCAGTCCACCCTCTGTCAAGGAAGGTACCTGAGATTCTGTCCTGGACAACAGGGTTTGGCAGTTCAGAGCCCTTTTGTTTCGGTTCTCACAAACCGGCCCGATGTTTTCACAAATGATTATGAGAATGTAGCGAAGAGGCTCCATTCTTCAGGAATCAGGGATATCCCTCCTCCCTCGACGATTGGCTGATCCCCTGTGTGTGAGCGTCGTCGAGGAGAAGTGCTGAAGACCTTCAGTTACGCTAGCCCTAGCAAAGTCTCTGGGGTCTGTTGGTCAACATCGAAAAGTCGCATTCTGACCCGACACAGCCATCGTGTATCTGGGGATTCAGATGGATTCAGTGGCTTTTCGGGCGTTTTCCATCCCAGGAACGTCAGCGACTGGGGTTAGAGAAAGTCGCAGCCTTCCTAGAGAGAGAAGCTTGTTACGGTGAGGGAGTGGATGAGTTGTGGCACCATCCCCACTAGGAAAAGTTTGTCCGCTGGGAAGACTGCACTCAGGCCTCTTCAATCTTCCTTTGAGGAGAATGGAAGTCGAAAGGGGACCTGAATGCGATCCTAAGGATCTCCAACGATGTAAGAGTTCACTTAAGATGGTGGCCGACCCTCAGAGTTACGAGAGGGCCTCTCCTTAAAATCTTCTGAGCCCCGACTAGTGTTGTTCTCAGACGCTTCCCACTGCCGGTGGGGAGCAACCACTAGGGGGGGAGAAGGTGGCAGGCTCCTGGAGAGGGGGAACAGTAGCCTGGCACATCAATGTAAAGGAACTGGCAGCGATATTCTGTCGCTGCAGTTCTTCGAAGCGAAACTGTCAGCCAAGGTTGTTCCAAGTCAACTCGCGACAGTACCACAAGCCCTTGCGTATCTAAAGATCAGGGAAGGGACTAGCTCCAGATCCCTTTGTTCTCCTGGCGAAGGAAGTTCTACTAGGGCAGAAGCAGGCACATCAAGATCCTGCAAGATCGTGGCAGGAGGTCAGAATGTCAGGGCGGACCTTCTCAGCCGCCGAAATCAGCTTCTGCCAACAGAATGGACCTTGCTGCACCAGGAAGTCTTTCAAAGTTAGGAAATTGTGGGTTGTTGTTTTTGTTTTTGGGGGGGGGGTTTGGTTTTGGGGGGGGGGGATTGGGGTGGGGGTGGTGGGGGGGGGGAGGGTTGGGGGGCCGGGTCGTTTTGAGGGCGCGGGGAGACGTACTCTAGTAGACTGTTTCGCTACATTCGAGGACGAAAGAGACTTCTTCTGTATTTGCTCCCGGTTATGGACCCGGGGGCAATTGCAGTGGACGCGTTGCTCTGGAACTGGAACAGACCTGGATCTTTAGCCTTTCCCCCATTCAAGATCATGGGGGACGTAATGAGAAAGTCGCAGCGTCAGAAGGGACAAGGTTGGACTATGTTGCTCCAATGTGGCCAGCAAGAGAAGTGGTTCACCAGAGGTCATGACGTTCCTGTGGACTGTCCCAAGAACGTGCCTGGAGGAGAGTCTTACTCAGACAGTCACTTCAAAAGGTTTCACCAAAACCTCTCCGCTCTGGCCCTGACTGCGTTCAGACTATCGAAAAGCTGGACAGAGCGAGAGGCTTTCAAAGGCAGCTGCCGAGAGCAATCGCAATGCTCGAATAGCCTCTTAAGAGCTGTCTAACAGTCTAAGTGGTCTTCCTTCAGGGCATGGTGCAAGAGGAAGGAATTTCCTCTTCCACGACCTCTGTGAAATCAGATAGCAGATTTCCTTCTCCATCAAGAAATGTGCAAAAATTGGCAGTTCCTACAATCAAGGGTTATAGGCGTATGTTGTCTGCCGTTTTTCGCCACAGAGGAATGGACCTTCCGACAATAAGGATCTGCACGATCTCTTAAGGTCGTGTTTGAAAAATACCAAAATTCCAAAAGCAAGACCGCCCTCATGGAATTTAGATGTATGTATGAAACATCTGGATGACCTTAGTCCCTTTGAGCCTCTCCATGAAGCTTCTCTAAGGGACTTAACGAGGAAAACGCTTTTCCAACTTCTCTGGCGACGGCGAAGAGAGTTTTTAGTTGAAATCCAAGCGTTCAGTAGGCATAGTGGGTTTCAAGGGAGACAGCGCTGTCTGCTCGTTGAAACCCGTCTTTCTTGGCTAAGATCGAAAACCCGTCTAATCCTTGCCAAAGAGCTTCGATATCAAAGGAAATATCGAGTCTCGTGGGTCAAGAACCCAGAGAGAAGCCCTGTGCCCGGTCGGCTCCTCAAAGCTCTATGCTGAATAGGACTAGGAGAAAGAGGTCCCTCAGGTAATCTCTGGTGCTCGGGGTGAAGAGACCGATTTACCGTTGTCGAAAGAATGCGGTTGCTTTCTTCTTGAGGGACGTCATTAAAGAGGCTCATTCATCGCCAGAAGACTGAATGAGCCTCTTTAAAGTGAAAGCTCACGAGTCAGAGCCGTAGCTACCTCTCTTGCCTTCCAAAGGAACATGGTCTATCAGGATATTCTTGATCGCACGTTCTGAGGAGCAAATTCGTTTCGCCTCACATTACCTCCGGGATGTGAGGACGATTACGAGAACTGTTAGTTCTTTGGGACATTACATGTCGGCAGACCACAGTTTTGCGGGGCTGAAGGTAGCTACTCTCCCTAGCCCTAGCTTAGTTAGGTAGTTTATTGTGTTTTGTGGTTGATGGTGAGATCTTCTGTGAAATCTCCCAGTCAATAGTGTTAATATCAGGGGTTTTTTGCGTTAGTGGGTCAGGTGGTGGTCGTTGCGTGTGTAAGATCTGTTGGCTAGATGATCTTGCTCACATTTTGTGCACGCCCCCGTGACAGAGCATCCCGAGAGCCAGCACTACAGGTCAACACCTGGCTGGGCAACTTCTGATAAAGCATAAGCGGCTTTGGTGACAGAAATCACATAGTCTACTTTGCTATCAAGGTAAGGAACCATAAGCTAATCTTTATTTTATTTTAAATTTCCTAAAAAAACCTAGTCTGTCTCTACCACCACCATCCGAAGGTGTGATTAGCTATATTATGATATCTGTCAGGTAAGTTTTCATGAACAAAATGTTATTGTTATAATACAATTAAAGTTTGTTCATACTTACCTGCAGATATATATATTAGAGTTGCCCACCCTCCTCCCATCAGGAGACCTCATAGGGCCATGGAATAAAATATGAATAGAAAATGGAATGGTTTCTGATATCACGCAGCCCAGCGGCGGGAATGGGTACTACCACCCTGACCGCACCACTACGTGTGCCGCGAATTTTGAAAGTCTGTCGGGACGTCAGAAAAATACAAGCTATATTATATCTGCCAGGTAAGTATGAAACAAAACTAATTGTATTATAAACAATAACATTTTTTGTTTTTTTTTTTTTTTCAATGTGTCAGAACCATCAGTCCTATAAAAATTAGTGTTGTAAAGATACCAGAACTCATATCTTACAATTATGTGGTACCACTGTGGAACTAAGGTTGTTGAGGTGGAGGAAAATAGAGAGGAGTGAAAGACAGGAGTGTTTTCAAATATAATAGGTAAGAAAGGAAATGATGTAGGTTACGGGGATCCAGTAGGGGCAAAGTACCTCCCTCACTGAAGGCCAGATAAGAATCTTGCATCTCAGGTTATGTTGCAGCTCTTGTCAGTTTGAATTAACATCACCCTAGGTTAGCTTGAGTCAGGTGGAGGGTCCAGGTTAGGACCTGGCATCTAGGTCAGGTTGCAGCTCTATTAGTTGTAATTTACATCACCCCGGGTTAGCTTGAGTTAGGTGGTGGGTCGTGGTAAGGATCCAGGATCTAAGGTAAGGTAAGGTTAGGTTGCAACCCCCATTATTTTAATCTAGGTTAGATCTGGGTAGGTGGGGAGTCGGAAGAACCCACCTCCCCTCCAGCCTAGTAGGGACCTGGCATTCACAGGTTGTAAAGAATTTGCAATACTTTAAAACCAATTGAAAATCATTAGATCCTTATGTTTCTCCATTTGGTCATTAACTTTTAACCTTTACAAAGTCGTCAGTTTCATGTATGACACTTACCTGGCAGGTATAATATAGCTTATACTCTGTTCGAACTGGCAGAATTTCAAAACTCGCGCAACCGACTAGATCACTGGTAGTTCAGGTGATCGCAACCCCGCTCCGTGGCGCTGGTTGCTCGGGAATCATTCCTTTTTTTGTCAGATTTTTTTCTGCCACTGAACGGCAACATCGTTGTGGTTTCCCTGCTAGAATTCGAACTGTTAGCTGACTTCGCTGTATGGATAGCTTTATTGGGTATTGTATTGGAATTTGGATTGGCAATCCCTCCCCCCCCCCCCCCCAATTGGAAGTTATTATAAATGTCTGATTCTGGTATAGGTATTTCGGAGTGTGGATGAAGAAGGGTGTAAGGTGAGATGCCGAAAGCTTCAGGTAGACCCTCACACAAGTATGTAAGAAGGTAGAGAGGTTTGTGTACTTGGGATAATAGATGTAATGAGTGTGAAAGTTAAATGAGAAAGAAGGGAAGACTTTCAGAAAATATCTGAGAGACTGAAAGGATAGAGTAAGAAGATCGGTGTCTCGAGTGAGAGGTCAGGTTATTATAGTAAGGCTTGAAAAAAAATACTTCTGTTATGTTCCCCTTCTTCCCAAGTAGAAGTTGTTAATCCTTCTCCTCATCGTATCTCCTGCGCCCGCTGCTGTCTGAGGCTACTAATATTGTGAAAGTGTTGCCGCCCTTGCGTCCATGGGAGCGATCAGATTCAGCGTCTTACAGACAAAGTGGGTACGTTTGAAAGTGTCAGTAGTAGGTGGAGGGGGGGGCGGGCTGATCGTCTCACTCGTGCTCCTAGACCTAGGCCTCTGCCAAGCTCCCAGACCCAAGGAGAAGGCATGTCGACAGTCGAAGGGAGGCGAGAGGGGTTCCCTTACGATCAGTCGTCCCTTCAGGCAGTCCTGTTGCGTCCAGGCTGCAGCAGTGCGCCATATAAAAGAAAAGGCGACACTGGGAAGTGTTTTTCCTCGACAGATAGTGCTGCGTCAGGCAGGTATAGACGTTATGCGGAAGCTTCGCGTCCTCTGAAGAGGACGCATAGACCTACGTCTTCTCAAGATGAACGTTACCCGCAAGAACGGTGGAGTAGTCCCGAGATTTTCTCTTCCAGTGATGAGGAAGAGGTGGTTCCAATTAAAAGGAGGAGAGCCGTTAAGTCAAGACAAGACGCCAAGACCTCATGAGTACGACGGTTCTAGGGATAGGAGCTCTCCGTCTGAATACGGAGCAGTCTCTCCGATATCTTCTCCTTATCGTAGGACTCAAGATCGAGGTCTGTGTTGATGATACGTCTCGTCGTCGTTCTTCCGCTTGCTCAGACTTCCCGCCAGGAAGCAGAGACTAGGAACTTCCTTGAAGAGATGCAAGGAAGGTTAGCTGATTTGGTTAAATCATGGGGAACATCGGAACTTCCTCCTACGAGGCGTAAGGACGCATCTCTCCCAGTCAAGTCGTCTAAGAGGACGCATGATGGTTGGCCTACTTCTCGACAGACTTCGGAGTCTCGGCAGGACGCAAGTTACGGGAGCAGGACGCAGGACGCAAGTTACGAGAACAGGAAGCAGGACGCAAGTTTCCGGAGCAGGACGCAGGACGCAAGCTTCCGGAACAGGACGCAGGACGCAACCTCGGAGTTCAGAAGGACGCAGGACGCAGGCGGCAGGAGCCGTTTCTTCCGCGAGGTTGGAGAAGATTTTCTGCAGCAAGACCTGGGTTTACAGGATGTGTCTTCGGCAGAAGAGGAAATAGATGACTTAGAATCTGAGGAGGAAAAGAAGGTGAAGCACCTTCTTCGATTATAAGAATTAAATTGACGAATTGCTTCTTTCACTTTTGGAGGGGATTTCAGCTGCAGCTCCAACATCTCCCCTTTGTCAATTCTCCAAGAACAAAACTCCGAAGAAGTCATCGTTGAAGATGAAATTTTCGATTACGGCTAAGAAGGCGCTTCAAAGAATTGATACGTGGTTGAAGGAAAAGAGGGAAGCGGGCAAGACTGTGTTCTCTTTCCCTCCTGCCAAATTGGCATCGAAGTCCGGAATTTGGTATGCGACAGGGGAAAATCTCGGCCTGGGAGTGCCTGCCTCCTCCCAGGGGGATTTTCCAACATTGTTGACAGTTCCCAGCAGACATGCCTTGAATTCGGCCAAAGTGTGGTGGTCTCCATCAGAATTAGATCATCTCTTGAAAGGGATTTTCCGGACCTTCGAGGTTTTTAATTTTTGGATTGGTCCTTGGGAGCTCTGGGACGAACAGTGGAAGATAATGAAGCAACGGATTCTCAACTCCCAAGCAGTTTTATGTCCTGCATGGACAAAGCCTTAAGGGATGGAGCGAATGAATTAGCATCTCTTTCACCGCAGGAGTGTTAAAGAAAAGGTCACTCCTATGCTCTTTTGCTGACTAAGGGCGTTTCTAACGCCCAGAAATCCGAATTGCTTTTTTTCCCCAATTCTTGAGCAACTTGTTTCCTGCGGATATTATCAAAGGGATATTTGTCGCTTTCCCTAACTCACGAAGGCGAACGCAGGATCTGTTAACTTCCTCGGTAAGGAATTTTTACCCAGCAAGGTAGTTAAGAAGACCCCTAAGGAATCAAAGGCAAGTAGTCAGCCCTTTCGGGGGGGCAAGTCCTTTTCTCGTCCGGCTTCAGAGCAAGAAGAGCTCCGTCCAAGAGGGGTTCGAAACCCAGTACTAACAACAATGAACAGCAAGTCCTTCAGACATCAGTAGGGGCCAGACTCCAGAAGTTTTGGGAGATTTGGCAAGAAAAGGGAGCAGATCCTTGGGTAGTCAAGGTGGCAAAAGAAGGTTACAAGATCCCTTTTCTAAAGAGACCACCTCTTACGACATCGCCAAGAGAGCTGGGAGCTCACTACAGCGATCCAGTGAAACAAGAAGCACTACAAGAACAAGTTCTTTCTATGCTCAAGAAAGGAGCAATAGAACCTGTTCGGATCACTTATCTCCGGGATTTTACAACCGGCTGTTTTAGTATCAAAATCCTCGGGGGATGGAGACCAGTACTGGCGTAAGTCAACTCAATTTATTTGTGGAGAAACAAAATTTAACGATGGGGAGACACCGATTCAGTACTGGCAGCGGTACGTCCAGGGGACTGGATGGTCACCCTGGACTTCAAGACGCATATTTTCATATCCCAATTCATGCAAGATCCAGGAAGTACCTGAGATTTGTGATCCAGAACAGGGTTTTTCAGTTCAAAGCCCTCTGTGTGGACTGTGCACAGCCCCACAAATTTTTACAAGAGTGATGGCGAGCGTGGCCAAGTGGCTACACATTCTAGGAATAGAGTGTCTCTATACCTGGACGATTGGCTCATAAGAGCCCAATCAAGAAAGCAATGTCTGGAGGACTTAGATATGACGTTAACATTAACGAAAGATTAGGGTTGATGGTGAACTTAGAAAAGTCGAATATGAACCCCAGTCAGGAGCTAGTTTATTTGGGGATTCTGATCTCCTCAGTGACTTTTCGGGCGGGCTTTTCCGTCTCCCAACAGACAAGATCTGTGCATCGGAAAGTGCAAGCCTTTCTAGAGAAAGAACAATGTTCAGCACGAGAGTGGATGAGCTTACTGTTGGGGGACACTCTCGTCCCTGGAACGGTTCGTTTTCTCTAGGAAGACTTCACATGAGACCCCTACAAATATTTTTTGAACCAAGTCTGGCCAAGAAAATCGCAAACCAGATTCCTTCCTGTTTCGAATTCCTCGCAAGATCAAAGAGGAGTTAAAGTGGTGGCTAACTCCGGGGAAGTTAGCAAAGGGAGCGTCTCTCCAGCAAAAGAACCCAGAACCATGTATTGTTCTCAAGACGCATCGGACGCAGGCTGGGGAGCGACTCTCGGACTTCAAGAAGTTTCAGGTCGTTGGAGCAAGGAGGAAACGGCTTGGCATATAAACAGGAAGGAACTGATGGCGATTTTCTTGGCCTTGAAGGAGTTCAACGCGGTGATTCGCAACAAGGTGGTACAAGTCAACGCGGACAATACCACAGCTCTGGCGTACATCCGCAAACAAGGAGGGACACATTCAATCTCTCTTTGCAAGTTGGCGGAGGAGATCCTTCTTTGGGCAGAGAAGGAAAACGTAACCCTTCTCACCAGATTCATTCAAGGGGAGAAGAATGTGAAGAGCGGACCTGTTGAGCAGGGAAGGTCAACTTCTATCAACAGAATGGACGCTTCATTTAGAAGTATGCCAGAGTCTGTGGAAATTATGGGGTCGCCCAGTGGCTAGACTTGTTTGCGACAGCAATGACGAAGAGATTGACGACGTATTGCTCTCCAGTCCCAGACCGTCAAGCAGTCGCAGTAGACGCCTTTCTTCTAGATTGGACGGGGCTAGACGTCTACGCCTTTCCCCGTTCAAGATACTAGGGAAGGTTTTGAAGAAGTTCAGGGAGAGTCAAGGGACAAGAATGATCTCATAGCTCCATACTGGCCGGCCGAGATTGGTTCACAGAGGTACTGGAATGGACAATAGATGTACCAAGGACACTTCCAGCAAGAGTAGATCTACTCAAACAGCCTCACTTAACAGGTACCACAAGAACACCCTCGCTCTGGGTCTGACTGCGTTCAGACTATCGAAAGACTTGTCAGAGCGAGGGGGTCTAGAGAGGCGGCCAGAGCGGTGGCCGGAGTAGAAGAGCCTCACTATTAAGTTGTACCAGGCGAAGTGGGGAATCTTTCGCAAGTGGTGCAAGAGCGGAAGATTTCTCATCCAGTACCTCTGTGACCCAAATTGCCGACTCCTTTATACTTAAAGAAGGAAATAAAATTGTCAACTCAGACGATTAAAGGGTATCGGAGTATGTTGGCTTCTGTATTTAGAATAGAGGTCTAGATATTACAAATAATCTAGATCTGAGAGACCTCATAAGGTCCTTTGCAACAAGGAAGGAGCCCCAATACAGAGCTCCGTCCTGGAATCTCGATGTGGTCCTGAAATTTTTAGGAACTAGTAAGTTTGAAACGATGGATCAAGCTTCGTTGAGAGATATCACAAAAAAGACCATCTTTTTGGTGGCATTGCCACAGCTAAAAGGGTGAGTGAGCTACAAGCAATTAGCAAACATATGGTTGGAAACATGACAAAGCGGTTGCTCTTTTCAGGAGGGGTTCTTGGCCAAGAACGAGAATCCAGCTCATCCATGGCCAAGGTCATTTGAAATTATGGTCTTTCAGATCTAGTAGACAGGAAACAAGAGATAGTTCTTTGTCCAGTAAGGGCATTGCGCTATTATTTGGATAAAACCAGTAAGATTAGAGGAACTTCAGAATCACTGTGGTGCTCTGTGAAGGAACCCTAGCAAGAGCAATGACCAAAAATGCTATTGCCTTTTTCCTTAGGGAATTAATTAAAGAGTCTCATATGTTATGCCAAGAAGAAAATTTCGGCATCCTTAAGGTTAATTTCCTCTTCAGTCTGTCGAAGTGTAGTGTGTTAGGTTAGTGTTTGTGTGTGGTTCAGGTGGTCTAACTTATCCTAGCAGAATGCCCGTGGTAAGAGAGGGCTAGGGTTTTTCTTGTCAACAAATTGGTCCGTCCAGTGTTCAGACCCTGTATTCAGCTTCATCAACTAATAGGTCACGTCCTAGTTGGAAGCTACTAAGGATTAGCAGGCTAAGAGGCAGGAATGCTGAAGTCCAGCTACCTTAGCAGGTAAGGAATCTAAGAGTATTTAAATTTTAAATTTTTAAAACTCTTACAATGTTGCTGTCTTTGACCCACCTCCAAATGTGTCAATCAGCTATATATTATACCTGCCAGGTAAGTGTCATACATGAAAAGATGTTATTATGATATAACAAAGTTTCATGTATACTTACCTGGCAGGTATATATAATTAAAATTCCCACCACCTCCCCTCAGGAGAGACAGGGTTCAGAGAGAAAAATCTGACGAAAATGGGAATGATTCCGAGCACCAGCGCCACTGGGAGCGGTCCGGTGGCGATCACCTGAACTACCAGTGATCTAGCGGTTGCGCGAGTTTTGAAAATTCTGCCAGTGCGAACAGAGAATATAGCTATAATATACTGCCAGGTAAGTATACATGAAACTTTGTTATATCATAATAACATCATTTTTACGTAGTCCTCCTTTACGATTAACAAATGCTGTTCATGGCCTATTGAATTTGGTAAGGTTGACCAAGTAATATAATTTTGATTATTACTGTAATATTGCTTTTTGTGTGGTCATTAATATGAGATTTTAATATTTGTCTTGGTATATCGCTTATGGTTAGAGTTGCTTTTATTCTTTATTGTCTTCGTTTCACCCATGATTTTCTGAAGCTTTTTAGCTAAAGATAAGTGTTTTCTTTTTTCCAGATGGAAGTGGATAGCAAGAAAGGAGAAGGCTACAAGCCTTATTATACACACAAGACAGAAAATTTACAGGTTATTATTTCAGAGAAAATGCAGGATCTTAGAAGACTGCAGGCACAGCGAAATGAACTCAATGCTAAAGGTGAAGTGTTTTCTAAAGTTATGTGAGCAAAGAGGAGAATACTGGACTATATTTTACCTCTGCATTCGTTGAAATATATAGTTTAGAATTTTCAATAAAGAACTTGTATTTTAAATATTTGTCTTAAAGTATGATGATTTTTCTTGCAGTTTGTATTCAGTTATTTGTATCTAGTGTTTGTTTCGGTTCTGATATCTTTTCTGGAAACAAACCACTCATACTTTAGATATGTCTGGTAAATTTATTTTGCAGTCTTTTAATAATTATGCATACTTTTGTCCCTGACAAGATTCATATTTTGAAGATGTAGTTTACATATAAGATACTGAAGTAGCAGTGTTCTTGCTGTATTGCTGATTTATCTCCCTCTCTCATAGTGAGGTTACTTCGTGAAGAGCTCCAGTTATTGCAAGAACAGGGATCATATGTTGGGGAAGTTGTCAAGCCCATGGACAAGAAGAAGGTCTTAGTCAAAGTACACCCAGAAGGCAAATTTGTTGTTGATTTAGATAAGAACATTGACATCAACCAGGTGACTGCTAATGCAAGAGTAGCACTTCGAAATGATTCCTATACTCTTCACAAAATTCTGCCCAACAAGGTTTGTCTGTTTATCTTTTTCCCAGCTTTTTTCATTTTTTTTAATTTGAATTTAAATTTTGTTTCTTGTGTTGGAAAGGTCTCATTTAGTTTGGTTCTTATTCAAGACCTTGCATATAAGAATAGACCACATTTCATTTACTTAATTATACTGCATACTGATTTGTGATATTTTTATGCCTTAGGACACTGGGTTTGGTGAAAGCATAAAACTGAAGAGAAAATAGTACAGTATTGTACTGTTGGCCCATGAAGAGTCAGCGTACTTTTTGTAAATACTTGAACATAATAAAAAAAACTAGAACTGATATTACAGGAATTTCAAGGCCAATAATGCAAGTTTGCAATGTGTATACGTATAATGCTTTCGGTAGTCTAGGCCTAGCACTAAGATTATTGTTTTCTTTTCTAGTTTTACTATTATTTTTATTATTATTATTAATTTGTATTCAAATACTGGCAGCTTTAGTAACTGGTTGCTGATTTTATTTTATATAAAAATCTAAAAGAAATGCAAAATATTTCTGCCCTTATTATAAACTTTAAAAGACCAAGTAGATTATTAAATAAGTCATTCAGTGAAGACCAAGTAGATTATTAAATAAGTCATTCAGTGTAGCCCACTACTAACTAAAGAGGTATTCATGAAAGTTTTTCAAAATTTCTCTTCAAATATTTTTTTCCATGATGTGGAGAAAGAAAAAAATATTCACACGCTCAACTTGGATTCAAGTATTTTTTATTCAGGAAATACTTGTGGTTAATCATATGGGTCTAGACTTGGATTATCCCACCAAGACCTGTATTCACTTGGAACTTATGCAAATGGTTTACCTCGGCTGGATACATTTTGAAATTATTCTTTTAGACCTTTTCCTTTTATTTTCACTATTGTTACCAGTCACATTAATGTTCTAATGTTTTACTTGTAAGACATATACGTATCTGTAAGATATATATCTGTGCATTTCTATAGAGTACATGTCAATTCATTATTACCAATTAGTATTTTTTAATTTTAAATAATTAATTGAATACTGGACTACTTCTACTGTTAAATAATTTTGAATGTACTATTCTTAATATTAACCTTTTCCTCTAATTCAGTTCTCAACTGATTATTTAGATGTTAATCATTATCTTGACTACCATGTCACATCAGGTTTTCCTCAGTATAAAATGCTCTGTGGTCTTCTTTTGTGGCTCACTGGTATTTGGATGTTATTCCTAGCTAGTCTGAGACAAAAGTTTTCAGTACATAGTATTAACATCCAATGTTTCCCTTTAGTATTTACTTCGTAATTTGCTTTGGAGGTTTCCTAAAAATTATTTTCTCCCCAAGGTGGATCCTCTTGTAAGTTTAATGATGGTAGAAAAGGTCCCCGACTCTACGTATGAGATGGTTGGTGGCCTGGACAAGCAAATCAAAGAAATCAAGGAAGTCATTGAGTTGCCCGTTAAACATCCTGAATTGTTTGATGCCCTTGGCATTGCTCAACCTAAAGGTGTTTTGCTGTACGGTCCACCTGGAACAGGTAATTTCAGATTTTTACCTTCATTATTTTTCAGTTTCATAACTGCCCCTATTTAAACAGTTGGAAAATGAAAAGCTAAATATTGTAATGCCTTACAATTTACAGATAAATATTGAGTTTGATAATGTACTAAGACTTCCATTTTTTGCATTTTAGTAAGTGTTCCCTTATCTGCAGTGGTTCACCTGTTGAAATAAGAGTGAAATTCGTCTTTTACAGGGAAAACATTGCTAGCCCGAGCTGTGGCCCATCACACTGACTGCACTTTCATTCGTGTCTCAGGTTCTGAACTTGTCCAGAAGTTTATTGGTAAGCTTTAAT
>NC_061103.1:32588137-32651359 GCF_015104395.2 Macrobrachium nipponense | reverse complement strand
CAAAATAGTAAATGAAAGAAAACAAAGCTTTTTGCACAATAAAATTTAGCACAAAATGATTATCAAAATCATTCGTCATTGCGGTGATACACAGCTTACTTGAGGTAGAGGGAGGTAGGGTTTATATCTTTTAGAAATAATGGATGAACAATTTTAAGTTATCGTGCGTCGTGGTATTGTTGAGGAGAGAAGAAGAGGCAGCAAAATCTTTACTATAATATGTACATAAAAGCAGTACCAATTCACATAAAAAATAAAATGTTATTTCACAATAAATTGAACGTAATGATAAAATATGAAAACAATCAAATGCAATACAGAAAAAAGGGGGAAAAAAAAAGTCTTAATTGAGCCAGTGCTCGGTGTGCCGAGTGATACGGTCTAGTTGAACCAAGGTCTAGATAAGGTCTTGTCATGCGCAGCTTAAAAGGGGGTACAGGATTAAACAGCTAGGTGCGTGACGTCACAATATCCACAGTCAGGCCCCTTAACCTATAGCAATCCTGCCTTTACTTTCTCTTTTTTTTGTTTTTCTAAATACTCTTAAGCTATTCGATAATCAAATTAATAGTCAGATGTAGGTTCTTCATTCTACTGTGTTAAGAAGAATAATCATAAGAGATCATTAGAACATGTTCGCCAAATAACATTGAAATTATAGAAAACCTACCTTTGCCGCCTTCTTTTTATATTCCGTTATTAAAATACTATTATCTGTTTCCGAAGGAAAATAATAGCCAGAATAAAAACTATAGTTTAATATATTAAATAATCATGAGCGAGTTCTAAAGAACATTCTAAACAATAACATAAATATATGTCTAAATTATGCATTTAACAGATCTCCATAAAATCACATTTTGCACATATATGTCGCTAACTTTTTCAATCTATGCACTGCTTTTCTGGAACTACTAATGGGTCTGTTCAAATTTCGAATTCTAAAAATTGTATGGCTGTATGAAACAATATTTCGACTTCTGAAGTTATTTGGATGTGACTGCTAATTATATCTGCTAATTTAATTATTAATTAAATGAATTTATAGCACCCATCTAAAAACTCTGTAGAAATACACAATTGTCATGTTCAGTGTTTTTCACAACCATAATTTCGTATTACCTTTTGTTATAGGACTCAAGCAATACAGATTGATTGAAGCTGTATGTCCTATTTTGGTGAAATTTCCATTCTTGTAAAATTCATTACAATGAAAAAAGAAACCCACAAGATTACGGAGTATAAATTGTTTAATTGTGAGTATTAATATAGTATTTTACTAAAACTTAAGTACTTTCAGGCCTTGACTGTGGCCCATTCTCAAGGAATATGGATAACACCTTACTAGAGAGAAAAATTGAAGTCTACACGAATGTAGATAACTACCATTGAAGTCTCCAGAAATACAGATAGCTACTTACTGGAGGCATCATTGAAGCCTTCATGAATGTTGATCACTACTTACCGGAGGCATCATTGAAGTCTCCAGGGATATGGATAGCTATGTACTGGAGGCAGCAGTGAAGTCTCCAAAGACAGAGATAACTACTTCCTGGAGGCAGCATTGAAGTCTCCAGGTCACAGATTACTACTTACTGGAGGCAGCGTTGAAGTCTCCAGGTCACAGATCACTACTTACTGGAGGCAGCATTGAAGTCTCCAGGTCACAGATCACTACTTACTGGAGGCAGCATTGAAGTCTCCAGGTCACAGATCACTACTTACTGGAGGCAGCGTTGAAGTCTCCAGGTCAAGCAATCACTACTTACTGGAGGCAGCGTTGAAGTCTCCAGGTCACAGATCATCTACTTACTGGAGGCAGCAGCCATTGAAGTCTCCAGGTCACAGATTACTACTTACTGGAGGCAGCGTTGAAGTCTCCAGGTCACAGATTACTACTTACTGGAGGCAGCATTGAAGTCTCCAGGTCACAGATTACTACTTACTGGAGGCAGCGTTGAAGTCTCCAGGTCGCAGATTACTACTTACTGGAGGCAGCATTGAAGTCTGAGGTCACAGATACTACTAATGGAGGCACTTGAAGTCTCCAGGGATGGAGATCACTACTTATTGGAGGCAGCATGAATCTCCAGGTCACGATTATATTAATGGAGGCAGCATGAAGTCTCCAGGGATGTAGATCACTACTTACTGGAGGCAGCATTGAAGTCTCCTGGTCACAGATTATACTTACTAACTTGGAGGCAGCATTGACGTCTACAGGTCACGGTGATCACTACTTACTGGAGGCAGCATTGAGAGTCTCCAGGTTCACTGATCACTACTTACTGGATGGCTAGCATTGAAGTCTCCAAGTCACTGATCACTACTTAACTGGATGCAGCATTGAAGTCCTCCAGGGATGTAGATCACTACTTATTGGAGGCAGCATTGAAGTATCCATCGGTCACAGATTAACTACGTTGTTGAAGAGAAGCATTGAAGTCTCCAGGAATATGGATAACTACTTACTGGAGAGAAGCATTGAAGTCTCCATGAATATATGTTCATTTTGTGTGTCTGGTAGTTACTGAACAAAGAAAGGAGCGATAGCATTAAAATATATATATATATATATATATATATATATATATATATATATATATATATATATATATATATACAACCAAAGGGCAGGCAGGTGACGACCAAGGAATACATCAAATCAGGTGTTTGACTGAAGGAACAGGCCAATCTACATAGTTTTTATTCCAACGTTTCGTAATAACATTTATTACATCTTCTGGGAATCTGTCAATTAATTAAAATAATAATATTATAAAACAATCTTAAATTTATCAAAATTTAAAAAATCGTAAAAAGACTAAAATTTACTAAAATATACAATTACAGAAAATTATTATTTAAAAGCTGGAACCGCCAACCAACCTTAAGTTAAGAGAGAGAAAGACTGAATGATAGGAGACAACAAATAAGGAGACACGTTAACTAAGGTACAGTTGGATGGAGGAGGGTTGGGTATTCAACTGGGGAACCAGCTGCTTAATGAGTAACGACTCTAAAATGGGTAATTCTTCGGGGGTTTGGTGTTTGCCCTATAATGCAAAAAATCGTCTCTTTCGATTTGTGTTTTGCAGATTTTTGCATGGTTCCTGATATTTGAATGTTCAGGGTTGGAGAGGCCTACTTCCTGTTCGGAAACATATTCCACGATGAGAACCGATGACTTCAGTAACCTCTTCGTAGATCCCACGTAGTCCCAGAGTACACTTTGGGCAAGTATATTTATATACTACATTGAGGTCAAGAATGGGACTCAATCGATCTTTATATTTAAAGAAAGACCCAATTGTTAATGGATTTTTTTTTTTTTTTTGTATTAGTTTAATACTGACTGCACCATAATGTTTTTCCATAATCTGGGTAAACCTTTTTCTGAAGGAGTCATCATGTAAAAAATGGAAATTTTGCATTAATGACTAACTTTGGTACCGTGATAAATGTTTTCGTATGTTAAAAAGACTGCTTTATTAAAGAAACGCCGCAAGCCTCTTATAAAAATAGCTTTTGAGGGAAGCAATATTTTTAAAATATTCCTAATAGGTAATTTATTTCCTGATTGAAGGAATGCCAGTTTGATGTAATAAAAAATGCCCTATGTATAAGAGTTGACAATGAATAGAAAACTATGTAGATTGGCCTGTTTCCTTCAGTCAACGCCTGATTTGATATTATATATATATATATATATATATATATATATATATATATATAACACGACACTACTGCTGACGATAATTTTATAATAAGGGAGAGCAGTCTGAGTCTACGTCTGTAGTACCCCTTTTCATGCTTTAGCTTTGTATGTTATAATAGTCCTAGTCATCGTCATCGTACGCTTAACTATCTAGTTTTCCTCCAAACAGAGTCTATTCGCCATTAAATCTATCTTTTAAAAGAGATCTGGAAGTCGACGTAAGATTTCTGACTAATGAACGCCTTCTTGGTTTTGAACTTGATTTCGTTGTGTCGGTATGAGCTGACAGCGTTGCTATTTCTTGTGATAATTTGAAAGTGACATTCACTCTAGTTACGAAAAAAAGATGATATAGATGGTATTACTATAAGGATTTGCTTGTGTGTGTGCTTGCGTGTGTGTGTGTTTGTATTTGTGTGTGCATACTTGTTGCAACGTTCAATTGAACTAAAGAATTCATTGAAAAATCATTTGAGTAGGGGAACTTTTGTTAACAATTATAAATTTCTTGTGAAAATTATTTCTGAAAAAATACATTTTAATCATGTTTTTTGTTGTTGTCTTTTTATTTTTTGCTCGAGTTTCTGAAAGAAACGTCACGCCCTTTTCACGTTATGTCGGAAAGGGTCGTCGGTTCGCTCTTTCTCCTTTTCTGCCTTCCATTTTTTTTTCGTCTCTGTTTCGCCCATTTTTTTTTTCCATTTTTTTTTTTTTTACTTGTTTACCGTCTTTTAATGTTCCGTGTGTTAATTGCATTTTTGATCAGAATTCGTTTTTGACCCCACGGTAACTGAATCGCAAGGAGCCCCCCCCCTCCCCTGTCTCTCTCTATATATATATATATATATATATATATATATATATATATATATATATATATATATTATATATGTGTGTGTGTGTGTGTGTGTGTGTGTGTGTGTGTGTGTATGAAAATATATCATATCCGAGGTAGAGCGAATTAGATATTAAAGGACATTGTAGCTCGAATGATTTATATAAATCACGGTGATGTGGTATTATTCATATATACGTATATATATATATATATATATATATATATATATATATATATATATATATATATACAGATGATTTTTTATTATTTCATTAAAGAATGCTAACACTCGCTCTAGTATCTGGCGGTGCACCTGAAACTATTTTTTAATCATACTCTGTTGAAGATGACATAAACGCTTGTTTTGCATTAATTGTTTATTATAATAATTATATGAGAATACCGAGGTTATCATTAGAAAGCCAAAAATTATAGCACTTTGTGAATTCAAGTCAGCATTAGTTTTTTGAGAGCAACGATTGTAGCCAGGAAGCGGTACAACAAAGGCTGTTACAGAGGCAGAGAGAGAGAGAGAGAGCTTTATTTTCTCCATATATGCCGTGCAATATATACATCTAGAGGATGGAGATATGGCTTATTATATGAATAAAGCGGACCAAGATTTGATTACCTGATATGGAGTCTTATGAATGGACTGTTGGGAGGTTGAAAGGTTAAGGTTGGCTATGTTGCCTCTCTAGTTGTTGTTGGTTGTTGTTGGCGGTGTTGTTGCGCTTTGGAAAAAGGGTGGGTCAAATATGATAAATAACGGGGGCGGCGGGAGTTCCATTTTCTGGCTTCCAAAATGGCTGCTGATTGGCCATGTTGACCTGAAGGTTATGCCATATCAGAGGTTAATTACTGACAATAGTTTTTGTAGGGAGAGGTGCCTGAATAGCAATATTCTGTGTCTGTTAGCGTTATCCTTTTATATTAATACGGTATCTTATTTTGGTTATTCAAATACTTGCGCGTACACACACACGCACACACATATCTGTTGACATAAACTTAGGTCAAGCAGCGTAGTTGTTGACACGACTGAAATTAAATGTTTAGACAGTAATTTGTATGGGTAAAAGAATTTCAAGTATATTGATGGTGTTCAAGGTTTTTTACCCCCTAAAAAAGTACATTTTCTTTTATATTTGCCAAGGCGAAAGATCGGTCAGTCTTCTGGGTTTAGACAGAGCGTCGTTCAAGTTCGGTTTTGTTTTTTTCCTTTTTTTTTTACGGAGGGTTCGAAGTCACGCAAATGGTCGAATCTACATAGTTTTTTTAATGATTCTCTCTCTCTCTCTCTCTCTCTCTCTCTCTCTCTCTCTCTCTCTCTCTCTCTCTCATATAAATTTTACGCCTTTGACTAATGCACAGATTTGTCGTAACAATTTCAGAGATATCAAATGGGAAAAGTAAGGTATTTATGGATTGAGGGAATATTTACTCGAAAAAAATAAAAAAACTTCTTTTAGTTCAAATAATTTAAAGTTAAGATTATATCCGGCGCAGATGGCCGTGTTGTTTAGTTTTTTGTTTTTTTTTTTGCGATCAGTCGATCAATCAGGGGAATGTAGTCCAGAACGTTTTCCTGTCATCGTCGTGTATAGATCAGAAAAAACCTTGCGATCATTGAGAGAGAGAGAGAGAGAGACTCATAGGTCACCAATGACGTCATTAATATATAATTCTAAAGGTGATTCACTCTAGCTGGGGTCAATCGCCTCAGCGGCGTGGTTGGTATGGTATTAGCGTCCCACCTCGGTGGTCGCGGGTTCGATTCTCGGCCATTCCATTGAGGAGTGACAGATGTGTATTTCTGGTGACAGAAGTTCACTCTCGACGTGGTTCGGAAGTCACGTAAAGCCGTTGGTCCCGTTGCTGAATAACCACTGGTTCCATGCAACGTAAAAACACCATACAAACAAACAATAACATATTTCCCACGCTGGTGCTACGGCGCCTGCTGGCCCCATAAGAAAGATTAATTATTTTCTTCATCACTTTCGTCAGATATATCACAGAAGTTAGGAGCGTTGAATCAGATGATTTTAAAGTGTGGTGATATACTACAGAATAAGGATTTCCTAAAGGTGGCCATACACGTATGCGACCGGCATTGGGTTTGTCCCGCCGGGAGTAGCGCCGCGCCCGCTCCACTGCGGCTCCAGTCCACAGTCCACTACTCCACTTGGGTATTGCCCATACACGCAGAGACTTGCTCTACTCACATTTTGATAGGGCAGATGAAATATGCAGTGGCCGTGCTCCTTTCGAGTCTGCAGTGTCCTTGTGGCGAAAAAGATGGACTTATAGTGGACTGTATTATATGCTTGACGTTGTTACTTGGTCTAAAACCGCTAAAGCCTTACGTAACAACTCCACAAACTCCCTTTGCGTTTCTAAATTACGGGGAGATATCTCTCGACCCAATTCATTATTAACGAGGATAACACACCATAACACACCAATATCATTAATGAATAGTACCACAATTAAGTACTTTCACTTACTGAGCAGTCCTTGTAGACATGAACTCAAGATCATAAATCGCTACACGAGATACGACGAGAGGTACGCGCCTCTCTCTCTCTCTCTCTAAATGTTGCGAGTACTCACAGGTTGATTTTCAGACCTTAGAGGACCGCTGTGTTATCTCGTATCTAAAAGTTATTTGCATAACCTTAAAATATGAACACAATAAAGGTTTATCAGATCAATTCATATTCACCATCCGCAAAACTGAAACATAGGAAAAAATGAAATAAAATCGAGGGATATTGAAACGCATTTGATAAATGTAAAGTTAAAATTAATTTTAATAAACATAAAAAGCTTAAAAACATTATCAAAGAGTAATAACATATAAGTGACAAATGAAATTAATCACTCAAAGGGAATTGTAAATCAATGGCACTCAAATGAAACAAATTACGAAAAACCAAAAATTAAAGAAATCAGGGCAATCGCCCTTCTAATCCACACACACATCACTACACAACACTAGATAACAAGTCACCTCAAAAGTTGAGCCAAGAAGCTGTCCGTTCCGTCCTGCATTCGGGTTTTGTTGGGGAAAAGAGACAAGTTATTCAATTACCACGAATGTAGAACTGACGTACAAGGTTTTCATGAACATAAAAAACTTTACAATAATTATCAAGTTCGTTGTCAAAAATAAATTCCAAATATAATAGTGAGCAACTTCAAGATATTTATTAAATGTAGTGAATTAATTGGTGGTGTGTGTCAATACAATTTTGGGCGATATCATGCCCATACAGTGTGCTACGCACATACGCATACACACTCCTAGAGGGACACGCAAAGGAGCGACCAGAGGCGAACTACCCTACCCTTTCCCTTTCATCAGATCTCTTGACCTCTCCTAATGGCTTCTCTGGCGAGAGGCACAACAAGACCCTATGACACCAACTCTTACCATACGTAATATGCGCAATACATTCACCACCGAACAATTTCATATATATAAAGACAAATGAATCATCATAACTAAAAACAGTAATTATACTTCGTTACTAAAACGTCTACCGACGTTATGTCAAAAGACTTCGTCTTGTGAAAATCATCCTTTCGGTGCTAACCGCACCACAGATACTACGTACCAGAACATAGCAAAATCAGATAAAATAATGTTAAGAGTGTCATTCTCGAGTAGATGTGGTTCTTTCACCCTTATTATGTCATGCAATGTAGACGTACATATCTTTGCAAAACATATGGGCATGCGAATGCATTTTGGTTTGGTTTTCACATGAATACAAATACAGTAACATAGTTCCTGTCTGTCGATTACCTGACAGACGGCAATACGCAGTGAAAATCAATCAATAATTTCTTATGAGACAGACACTAATAACTATAATAAAAGACAAATAGCATGGAAACAATCGAATCACAAAAACATTAGAAAATAAAATCGTGTGAGAGGAATTCACCACAGTCCTGATACAGTGAGTGTGTTTTAAATCGTGGCACCAAGTAAAAGGAAGATTAGTTAACTGTTATTGACGTTCTTACTCGAAGGCTCTTACGATGCTTTATTCAAGTGTCTGTAGATAGCTTGTGGTCATCAGTGAAGAAGTGTACTGCATGCTACGCTGACAGGTATGATATGCAAGTATTCGCTTGTTGGTAAGTAAGAAGTTATGGCTGTTTATATTTATTAGAACAGTGTGATGACCGTAGACCTATCTCAGTCATAACGTTCTTACTATCTAATTTGGTCCTCCCTTTGAAAGTGAAAGAAATAAAAAGATAGTCTCTCTCTCTCGTAAAGGTTACTGTATGACCAGAGCCTACCCTCACGCTGATAACACCTACCTGTCTGTAAAAAATATCGCATTCCCTTAATATACAGGGTACCCCACAAAAAAAAAAAAAACAAGGAATTCTAGATATACAGTTACGTATATTACACGCCGTTGCTGTTGCCTGGCTCAGAGCCATTATTCCTGGCTTAATTGAACCTAACGAATGGCCATCAAAAAGTTCAGGTCTCAACGTAATGGATTGTACCTCGTGGAGTTTACTGCTACATCAACTTCAGTTATAGAGAACTTACAATCTTCATAAAGTGTGTTGATGGAAGCCTGGAACAATATCCCGCTTGAAGTCATCCAAAGGGGTGGTACTGGAAGTTTGCTAGATCGTCTACGTCGTTGTGCAGCTGGCCACGGAAAGCATTTTGAACACCACATCTCACTTTTGTGTTTTTGTTTCTGTTTTAACAATGTTTCTGTTAACAACAACTGGTTTCTGTTTCCAACATTCGGAAGGGTGTCTTTGAACAGCATAGCCGAACTAATTACTTCCTCCACCAATGAGTAATAATCCTCATTTGATTTACGTGAAACTTCGTGGGAGGGGCTTTCCTTGTGTTTTTTCTAAATATTTTGAGAGGTGGAGGTCGATGAATAATTAATGTTTGGTTGTGTTTTATTGCACCGGCTCTCTCTCTCTCTCTCTCTCTCTCTCTCTCTCTCTCTCTCTCTCTCTCGTGAAACCTACATTTGCGTCTCAGAAGCCTGATCAGCGAATTAGTTATCTAGTTCGTGACAAATCAATATTTCGTCAAAATGCATACCTCCATGATGCAATGATAAGCAGAATGACCTCGATGAGGTCATCCTCAGGCTGCAGGTTGAAACCATTTATAAGATCATTAACTCTCTCTCTCTCTCTCTCTCTCTCTCTCTCTCTCTCTCTCTCTCTCTGTGAGGCAGCAATTTGAAAACAAATGATATAAAGGAAGATGAAGCAATAGAAATTGATATGGCTAGTGGAAGAGTGGAAACTGGTGAGTGAAAGATTTAAATTAAACTTGGATTGTTTGTGGACTGGAATTCTATACAGAATGGATGTTGAATGCAATTACAAGAAAAGGCTGGGCTCTTGAGGTTAGCTGTTTGTTAATACAAGTGGCACACGGAAACGATAAGATAAAGGACAATGACAAACAACTGAGAAGATCCTCCCACAAAAAGGAGACGGGGAAAGGGAGCCCTTGGCATAGTAACGATAATAGTGAGGCAATGTACGGGACGAAATGGAGGAATGCAAAAAAAAAAAGTGAACAAAGAAAGAAGTTTGGCTCTGATTAATTAAAAATGAAACGCAAGGAAGATTTAAAAAAAAAATAAAAACTACTGAGGTTAGAGGACTGCAATTTGTTATGTTCGATGACTGGAGGGTGGATGATCAACATACAAATTTGCAGCCCTCTAGCCGCAATAGTTTTTAAGATCTGAGAGTGGACAAAAAAAACCCCCGAAAAAATGCGGACGGACAGACAAGCGTGAGAAAAAGGGTATAACTCCACATTTACAATGACGATATGACTGCGCTCATCAGCAGCCAATATATGCCAAATACAGAAGGGTGATATTCAGCATAGCTTCATTATTATGTAAGAACAACTATTGTAATATAATATACATATATAGATTACTCTAATGCAGTAGTACAATATGAAGATAAAAGGCTCATAAAACACGATTATATATTGCAACAAACATTTCAGACGCTGCCTGTGTCCCTGTTCACTGGTAAATAGAGTTTTCCATTGAAAAGAGACACAGACGAAAACATCTGAAATGTATTGTTGCAACGTATGATTAAGTGTTTTATGGGCCTTTTATCATATATACAAAAATATATATTTGTGTGTATGTATATATATGTATATGTACAGATATGTGCGCAAACACATGCGCATATATATATATATATATATATATATATATATATATATATATATATATATATATATATATATATATGTGTGTGTGTGTGTGTGTGTGTGTGTACTAAAGAATTTTACGCTTCTCTCATCAAAAAAACCTTATGAAAAAATTTCTTTTAATTATTAATTTTAATTCTCTAAAATCTATTTTGTTTCATAACATTCATCTGGTGACTGAAATATTAAAATGTCCAGCTCTCTTTTTAGTTACTTTCCCGACGAAGACATTATTTATTGATTCATTTTGAAAGCCGTCTCCATTTGCATGGTTTCTGGAGCCGTCGAAGTCTTCAGAAGCCTTCAGTTACTCCAAGTCCTTCCGAAGGCTCCGTGACGAATCTCTCAAAGCAAGAAAAATGGCCTTGGAGCCAAAATGAGGATCTGGGGAACTCCCGGAATTCTAGTGGCGTTTTCTACTTCCAACGTTTGATCGGGTGGAAAGAAAGGTAACCATGTTGGCATTTGGTAAATTTAACTTTGTGAAAAACTTATTGGCTCTGATCCCTGCCGGATCAGTGGTACCTTTTATAAATGGAAATTGGATCCGAAACCTCGGATTATCTATTGGTAAACACGCAGTAGCTCTTGTTCTGGGAGCACTTTTTGGCCGCGTACATCAGTACATTGAAGGCCAGAAGGCTCCCAAGATTGGTCAAGATGCTGCCGCACGGAACAACGACGACGACGACCTTTATTGCGCTACTGAAATGATCTCGCTTTTGAAGGAAGAATGGAAAGACGCAAAGGACGAGTACTTTTTCCTCCTAGATGAATTCGAAGAGATGAATTTTAACGAAGCTGCTGAAATGAGAAGGAATCAAAATTTGCTCGACGATTTCATTGAAGAAAAGTACAACATCGAAAAGCTTGGTAAAAATCGCGACTGTGCTGAAGAAGAAAATAAACTTCTGAAGAAGAAAATAGAAGAGTTGGAGGACGAATTAATCCAGAAAGCCAAGGAAGTTGAAACTGTAAACGAACAGCTCGCACAGAAGAAGAGAGAATGTGAAAACCATCGAGGAAAACTGGAAGAACTCCAGAACCAAGCCGTGGACAATGATTTCTATTGTGGATACCTTGAAGAGAAGGTGAAGACCCACGAAGCCGAAAGAAAGAGGCTGCTCCAGGCGACGACACATCTCGAGGAGAGATTGCAAGCCTCACAGCGAGAAGTGTCTGCTCTAGAAAGAAATCATGACCTAGAGAAATATCACAGTAATCAGACTCAAAAAAATCTAGGCGATCAGAAGAAGGTCCATATCCAGGAAACCACAGATCAGTCGCTTCAACAGGAGGATGAACAAATGAATGAGACATTAGAGGAACAAGAACGACTAGTATCCGTGATAAACAATTCTATGACAAGTGAAAAGAATAAGAATAATGCTATGGTTGAAGAAAACAAGGTAAAAGGAAACATGTTCTGTAAACTTGGACGGCTGGAAAAAGCAAGTGAATGTTTCCTCAGAGTATTGGATATGGACGACAATCACGAGGACTACAGGCTAAGACTGGGATTATGCCTCTTGTTGCTTGGCAGACACAGGGAAGCTATGACGCAGCTTCAGAAATTAGATGATCAAGAAGATTTGGTTGCAGCTGCCAAAACCCTACAAAGAATGCAACGTCATGGCTGCCCATACTACATCCTAGGTATTGCAGAGGATGCTAATTTGAAGGCAATAAAGTGGGCCTATAGGAAGCGGGCACTGAAGTTCAAAAACCCTGATACTGCCAAGGATCTGAAGAAGAGCGACATCGCAGAATGGATATCATGCAGAAGGTCAACTATGCTAATGATCTCCTATGCGATGCTGATGAAAGAGGAGAATACGACACAGTCAGGGAGTTCATCAAGGACCTGGCAGCTGAAGTGTTTCAAGATCCTCAGAAGGCAATGAAAGTAAAGAAGAAGAAACCTGGAAGGACAACGAAGAGGCCGAAAACTAAAGGAAACTAGAAAGGAACAAACAGAAGAAACAGCCTGTGATTAACCAAAATTGTGAAGGATTTTGACTCGTCACCACCTGATGCTGCTGCACCGTGTTCCAGAGGCATTGCGATCTTCTTGGCCCATTCGATGGATTGACTGCAAGATGGGTGTTCACTGCTGCTCCCCCCGGCAGCAACCAGCAAAAACAGGAGGTCCCACCCCCCACCTCCTACACACCATCCTGCAATCAAAACCATCGAATGGGCCAAGAAAATCGCACTGCCTCTGGAGCATGACGCAGCATCATCAACTGGAGACCAGTCGAAAGCATTCACATGGGCTCTTTCTTTGTAGTTGTGAAGACAAGCGTTGTGATCGGTCTTTTCAACAGGCTTCCCTGGTGATTCTCTCGTCTTCCTAACAAAGGCAGGAGGACTAACTCTCAGGATGAAAGCGAACAGTTATTCGGAGGAAGGAGGAACAGCTCTCAGGATGAGAGCCAACAGTTATTCGGAGGAAGGAGGACCTACTCTCAGGATGAGAGCTAACAGCTGTTCGGAGGATGGAGGACAAGCTGTCAGGATGAGAGCCAACAGGTGTTCGGAGGGCCTTCTACATATGCAAAATATGGGTTATGCAATGCATAATGGCTCCATTACTTGCATATACTCTGTGGCAACAAACCCGTAAGTTCAATGCCTTCCATATATGCAAAATATGGGTTATGCAATGCATAATGGCTCCATTACTTGCATATAACTCTGTGGCAACCTCTGGCGTGGCGTAAGAACCCGTAAGTTCAATGCCTTCCATATATTTTTTTTTTTTTGCAAAAATATGGGTTATGCAATGCATAATGGCTCCATTTACTTTGCATATGGACACTGTGGCAACCTCTGGCGTGGCGTAAGAACCCGTAAGTTCAATGCCTTCCATATATGCAAAATATGGGTTATGCAATGCATAATGGCTCCATTACTTGCATATAACTCTGTGGCAACCTCTGGCGTGGCGTAAGAACCCGTAAGTTCAATGCCTTCCATATATGCAAAATATGGGTTATGCAATGCATAATGGCTCCATTACTTGCATATAACTCTGTGGCAACCTCTGGCGTGGTTGAAGAACCCGTAAGTTCAATGCCTTCCATATATGCAAAAATATGGGTTATGCAATGCATAATGGCTCCATTACTTGCACATAACACTGTGGCCAACCATCTGGGCGTGGCGTTAAAAGAACCCGTAAGGTTTCAAATGCCTTCCATATATGCAAAATATGGGTTATGGCAATGCCAATAACTGGGCTCCATTACTTGCCACATAAACTCTGTGGCAACCTTTCTCGGCGGGCGTAATAAACCCGTAAGTTCAATTGCCTTCCATATATGCAAAATATGGGGTTATGCAATGCATAATGGCTCCTCCATTACTTGCACATAACTCTGTGGCAACCTCTGGGCGGGTGGCGTAAGAAACCCGTAAGTTCAATGCCTTCCATATAGCAAAAATAGGGTATGCAATGATAATGCTCCATATTGCATAGAACTCGGCAACCTGCGTGGCGTAAGAACCGGTAAAGTTCAAATGCTTCCATATATGAAAAATAGGGGTTAGGCAATGCATAATGGCTCCATTACTTCATAAAACCGTGGCAACCTCTGGGGGCGTAAGAACGTAAGTTCAATGCCTTCCATAATGCAAAATATGGGTTATGCAATGCATAAAGGCCTCCATTACTTGCATTATAACTCTGTGGCAACCTCGGCGGGCGTAAGAACCCGTAAGTTCAAATGCTTCCATATATGCAAAATATGGATTTGCAAAGGCATAATTTTTTTGGCCTCCCTTACTTGCATAAAACTGCAACCCTGGCGGGCGTTAAGGAAACCCGTAAGTTCAATGCCTTCCATATATGCAAAATATGGGATGCCAATGCATAATGGCTCCATTAACTTGACAATAAAAATTGTGGGCAACCTCTGGCCGTGGCGTAAGAACCCGTTAAGTTCAATGCCTTCCATATATGCAAAATATGGGGTTATGAATGAATAATGGCTCCATTATTGCACATAAACTCTGTGGAACTCTGGCGTGGCGTTAAGAAACCCGTAAGTTTCAAGGCCCTCCTATATGCAAAAATATGGGTTAGCAATGCATAATGGCATTACTTGCCAACCAAAACTCTGTGGCACTCTGGCGTGGCGTAAGAACCCGTAAGTTCAATGCCTTCCATATATGCAAAAATGGGTTATGCAATGCATAATGCTCCATTACTTGCACATAACTCTGTGGCAAACCTCTGGCGTGGCGTAAGAAACCCGTAAGTTCAATGCCTTCCATATATGCAAAATATGGGTTATGCAATGCATAATGGCTCCATTACTTACATACTCTGTGGCAAAACTCTGGCGTGGCTAAGAACCCGTAAGGTTCAATGCCTTCCATATATGCAAAATATGGGTTTAGAATGCATAATGGCCCTCCATTACTTTGCACATAAAAATCGTGGCAACCTCTGCTGGCGTTAAGAACCCGTAAGTAATGCCTTCATATAGCAAAAATATGGGTTATGCATGCATAAGGCTCCATTACTTGACATACTCTGTGGCAACCTCTGGCGTGGAAGTAAGAACCCGTAAGTTTTTTCCCCCCAATGGGGCTTTTTTTCCCCCCATTATTTTATGCAAAATATGGGTTATGCAAGCATAACTCCATTACTGCACATAACTCTGGGGCAACTCTGGGCGTGGTAAGAACCCGTAAGTTTCAATGCCTTCCATTATAATGCAAAAAATATGGGTTAATGCAATGCATAATGGCTCCCATTACTTGCACATAACGCTGGGGAAAACCTCTGGCGTAGGCGTAAGAAAACCGTAAGTCAATGCTTCCATATATGCAAAATATGGGTTTTGCAATCATAAGGCCCATTACTTGCATAATCTGTGGCAACTTGGAGTTGGCGTAAGAAACCCGTAAGTTTCAATGCCTCCTATAATGCAAAATATGGGTTATGCAAAGATAAAAATGGCTCCAATTACTTGCACATAACTCCGTGGCAACCTCTGGGGTGGCGTTAAAGAACCCCGTTTTTAAAGTTCAATGCCTTCCATATATGCAAAATATGGGATGCAATGCAATAATGGCTCCATTACTTGCATATAACACTGTGGCAAGTCTGGGTGGCGTAAAAAAACCCGTAAGTTCAATGCCCGTATTAATGCAAAATATGGGTTATGCAATGCATAATGCCCATTACTTGCATATAACACCTGTTGGAAACCCTCTGGCGTGGCGTAAAAACCCTAAGTCAAATGCCTTCCAAATATGCAAAATAGGGTTATGCAATGCATAATGGTCCATTACTTGCATATAAAGTGGCAAGCTCTGGCGTGGCGTAAGAACCCGTAAGTTCAATGCCTTCCATATTTCTTAAAAATGGGTTATGCAATGCATAATGGCTCCATTACTTGCATATAACACTGGCAACCTCTGCGTGGCGTAAAAACCCGTAAGTTCAGTTGCCTTCCATATATGGAAAATATGGGTTATGCAATGCATAATGGCTCCATTACTTGTATATAACACTGTGGCAACCTCTGGCGTGGCGTAAAAACCCGTAAGTTCAATGCCTTCCATATATGCAAAATATGGGTTATGCAATGCATAATGGCTCCATTACTTGCATATAACTCTGTGGCAACCTCTGGCGTGGCGTAAAAACCCGTAAGTTCAATGCCTTCCATATATGCAAAATATGGGTTATGCAATGCATAATGGCTCCATTACTTGCATATAACACTGTGGCAACCTCTGGCGTGGCGTAAAAACCCGTAAGTTCAATGCCTTCCATATATGCAAAATATGGGTTATGCAATGCATAATGGCTCCATTACTTGCATTTAACAGGTGTGGCAACCTCTGGCGTGGCGTAAAAAAACCGTAAGTTCAATGCCTTCCATATATGCAAAATATGGGTTATGCAATGCCATAATGGCTCCATACTTGCATATAAAACTCTGTGGCAACCTCTGGCGTGGCACACTGTGGCAACCTCTGGCGTGGCGTAAAAACCCGTAAGTTCAATGCCTCATACAGTATGTGCAAAATATTTGATCCCAGTGTGGCATGGGGGAAGATTCTATCTCTCTTGGCTAGCTGGTGGAGCAGAGAAATGGGGAAGGGTCCATCCCTGGCTAAAATAAACCCCCATTTCTATGACGCTCCATTGGCGAGGATGCCCCAGGGGTGAGATCGCTTGCGATCGCTAAAGGCCCATAATTATATGTATGTATATATATATATATATATATATATATATATATATATATATATATATATATATATATATATATATATATATAGCTTGATGATAAATAACAGTGCCAAGACCAGGGAACATTCTTTATTAAACGAGCTTTCGAGGTTTAAAACCTCATCTTCAGGCTGAAAAAAATGACAAGGATGAGAAATCACTAAAAATTACATTAAAATGAATTGTCTTATTAAAAGCTTCAGTAAAAACATAAAATAAAACGAACATCACATACAAACTAAAAATTACGAAAAAACTAAAACAAAAGGCAAAACATACAAAAACAGAAATAAAAATGAAAATAATATGAAAGGTAAACAAACTACACTCAAAAATAAAATGGCTAACGACCCACTTTCTGTACCTACTATGAAACTATATGATAGCTAGTTGAATACGGACGAGTTGTTGTTCAATTCCGGTTTCATTTTCTTAATAAACAGCGACTCTGAAATTAAAAGGTCCAGTCTATTTGAGCAAAAAGACAGTACTCTAAAATCTAGGTGAGTGAAAGGATGGTCCTGTGCTAAACTGTGTTCCCTTATGGCAGAAAAAGGTGGTTTAGAAAGAGGAAACCTAGTTCTAACGGAAAGACCTCTGTGTTCCAAAATTCTGTGTCTAAAACCAGCGGGAACTGGATCCCACGTATCGCAGACCACACTGCGAACAGGTAACAAGTAAACGACACTCGAATTAAGGTCCACAGAAGAGCAGGCTTCTCCCTCAAAAGTGATCCTACAGTAAAAGGGTTAGTAAAAACAAATCTGAAACTAACTTGAGGAAAACTGTGCTTAAGTATTTCTTGTGTAATTTTTTTCGTACCAAGTAGCGACTATGACCAAGGAAAGGCAATTTAATATACTGTTTACATCTTTACTACCAGTACTGTACACCGGTCTGGGAGGACAAAATTTCTCATCTAGAAAATTTGACAGAACTTTGTAAAAGACAAATACGGGATAAGAATTTTCGGAAAAATAATTCTGGAGGAAGACCATGTCTTGATGAAATAAATTAAAATCCCAACAGACATTGTAAGCTCTATTTATCATAGTACGTATTGAATTAATTTTAAACAACTTTGGTGAAAAACTAAGATAATTTAATCCCAAGCCAGTAAAAGTACTTTTCCTATAAACGGAAGTCTCAAATTTACCTCTATTTCTGTGTACCTGAACATCTAAAAATGACAGCATATCCTGTTCTGTCTCACAAGTAAAAGTAATATTAGGATGACGAGAATTAAAATATTCATAAAATAAATCCACGTGAGAACGTTCCTTAAACACAAGGAAAGTGTCATCCACGTACCTACGGTAATACAAGGGTTTGAAAGCAACAGGGCATTCAGACATCCAAATCTTTTCACAATAACCCATGAAACAATCTGCATATACAGGTCCAAGGGAATTTCCCATAGCAACTCCATCTATTTGATTATATAATTTACCATCAAAAGTAAAAATGCCATCAGTTGTAGCCAATTGTAATAATTTTCGTAAATCTACTTTACAAAGTCCAAAAGTTATGTGGTTTTCACATACATTATTAAGAGTAATGTCAGTAGTTTCTTTTAATGGGATATTCGTGAAAAGAGAGGTTACATCAAAACTAGCCATTACAGCATCTTGGTTAAAATCGAAAGAACACATTCTTTGACAAACTTGGAAGAATTTGGGACATTAAACTCACTGAAAGTTAGAGGTTTTAAAAACTGGAACCAGAAACTTTGACAAGTAATAGCTAAAAGTGCCAATTGAGGATATAATGGGTCTCAATGGGTTTCCTATTTTATGAACCTTAGGTAGACCATACATGTAACCGGGCTTTGACCTGAAGCAAATAAATTACTATAGGTAGCTACCCCAATCTTATCCCTCAAACTTCTTAACATCCTATTTAATTTGTCTTCTAATTTCAAAATGTGACTCGCAATATCTACATTTAACAACCTAAATTTTGTATTGTCAGAGAGTATTTCGTTCATTTTATCTAAATAATCAGACCTATTCATCAACACAACACCCCTACCTTTATCTGGCTTTGTAATAACAATACTATCATCGTTCTTAAGATTGCGTGAAATATTGATTCTGTCTTTATTTAACTGATTGTCACCCTCCTTTCTACGATTAAAATTTTGAAAGGTCTCATTTGCAATTACAGAAATATTGTTATTACAAAGCCAGATAAAGGTAGGGGTGTTGTATTGATGAATAGGTCTGATTATTTAGATAAAACAACAAGCGGGTCAATGTTAAATAAGGAGCTGGGAATAGGGAGTTTGGAAAATGGGCTACAATTAACCCTAGGATATTCAGTGGGAACAATGATAATAAATATACTTTAGAATGAAGTTCCTACCCTAATTCCCTTAACCAACCAACCTTCACAGCCAACTGACAACTAAGCATTAACTACTTACGTAAGTGAAATGAGGCACAATGCGATTAACAGAACGAGCATGAATGGGCCCGTCTGTTAGTAATAAATGAACCTCTGTTCCTCTCGCTGATTTTAGCATCAAAACTGTATATATATATATATATATATATATATATATATATAATATATATATATATAAATTATATATATGTATGTGTGTTGTTAATCTTCTGTTTCTATATATACATCATAGGCGTCTACATTCTGTCTCAAAGAATTAAAAAATCCAATATAGGAGAAAACAAAGAGTAAAAGAAAGACGGAAGAAAATCGGGACTTAGAGGAGCATAACAAAGTCGGGTCACATCAGACTACCAAGTGACCCTGGACCGAAATGCACCCTATCTGTACTTACGACAACGTGTCGCCACCAGATGAAACACTGCAGTACTCGGAAACAACATACCAGAGAGAGGCGTTTAAGAGAGGCACTGCATCATTCTGAAGCTTCTAAGGTTCTTTTTATCATATACGGTAGTGGCCATCAACAATTCATGTATAAAATTACTAGAAATTAAATGGGTGATAAGATCATTATGATTTTCATTGCTTCTTTTCATCTTTTCCTTATATATTTATATATATATATATATTTATATATATATATATATATATATATATATATATATATATATATAGATATATGTATATATATATATATATATATATATATATATATATACATATATCTATATATATATATATATATATATATATATATATATATATATATATATATATATATATATGCCGTTCGCTATTCAGAATATCAGGAGATGAAAGTACAAATGTACAGAACGATTAACAACGTCTTACTCAGCCGTGTGTGCGTATCTGTATTGTATAAGAGAGAGAGAGAGAGTTGTACATAACCTCTATAAGCACAAGGATTCCCCTTATGTAGTCCCTCTGAAAAGATCTTGACCCAATGTTTGCAGAACAGTATTCCAAAGTTACTGGGGCATTCGACAGCTTCTACACCAATATAGCCTAAACACACACACAAAAATAGATTATGTCTAAGTATATATACCTATTTTTAACATTAAAACAATTTTCTTTTTCTTTAGAGAAAAAAAAACACGAGTCACTCTCACAATCGTACTTCAACTGCTGCATTGATAATGAGCCCATTGTGCAGACATCTTCAGCAGCATTAGACGTTTCATACATCAACAAAGATTTCTCATCAGCAACTTGTCAAACTTCCCTATACACACTGCGCCATTTACCTAGCGCATCCAGAACATTCAGGCCCTCTCACTCAGTTCTTTGACACCATCCATCCATCCACGCTTTCTAGGGCTTCATCTCCTCCTCCTCATTTCCGAATCATCTTTGCATCAACCAGTCGTCCTCCCTGCTCTCCAAACTTATCATCCTTAACATAATCCGTGTACCACGTGTATTAACAAACAGCTAACCTCAAGAAAGAAAATTTGGCTCAACAGTCCAGTCATACATTTCTAACTTTGGATTCCAGTCCACAAACAATCCAAGTTTAACTTAAATCTTTCAGTCACCAGTTTCCTCTCTTCCGCTGGACATATCAATATCTATTGCTTCATCTTCCTTTATTTCATTTGTTTTCAAATTGCTGCCTCACAGAGAGAGAGAGAGAGTTAATGATCTTATAAATGGTTTCAACCTGCAGCCTGAGGATGACCTCATCGAGGTCATTCTGCTTATCATTGCATCATGGAGTTATGCATTTGACGAAATATTGATTTGTCACGAACTAGATAACTAATTCACTGATCAGGCTTCTGAGACGCAAATGTAGGTTTCGCGAGAGAGAGAGAGAGAGAGCCGGTGCAATAAAACACAACCAAACATTTATTATTCATCGACCTCCACCTCTCAAAATATTTAGAAAGAACACAAGGGAAGCCCCTCCCACGAAGTTTCACGTAAATCAAATGAGGATTATTACTCATTGGTGGAGGAAGTAATTAGTTCGACTATGCTGTTCAAAGACACCCTTCCGAATGGATATCGGGACAATTCTTGACATTCAATCAAGCACTGTACAATGTAGAGGGATTATCAACAAATGCTGTGATGATCGCTGTACATTCGTCTGTATATTATTACATAATAAAAGAATGCCAGTTAATGACGTGAATAAAGTATAAATAACCCCAGCTCAATGTAAAAAATTCTTTTTTAATTCACAAAGATGTTCCAATAATCTTTATCACTCTGCGTGGCTGACTGGTCCATCTAAAAGATAACAAATCAAGATAAAACAGTGTAAGGGCAATGATGTTATTATATGCAATTAGCTTCAAATTGCATACACTGCCGAGTTTATTTGACACACACAATCACTGTGGGAGACTGAAATACTCATCCTCTAGATAACAGGCCAAGGCATAAGTAGTATGGGCGTGTCTGACGTCATCAGGGCCGTATCGCCATGGAAATGGCTGGAGATGGGACGCCAGGTACATCTGGCATCTCCATCTACGATTATCAATATTTAGCTTAGGAAAATATATACCAAATCTTTGTCAATTTTTTTATTTTTTTAGTAAATGAACCCCAACCCCCACCTCTCTCTCTCTCTCTCTGGCTCAGAACTGGACAAAGCATCCGACTCTCCAACTTGATGCGGAGGGACAGATGGGCACCTCTGTCAACCTCAGCACTAAGTTTGGTATCTAATTGTTAGACGACTATTGAGGACAGCAGCTTAGGCCGGGAGAGACTTGCTACCTACCTCTTTTTCTTTTATTAATAAGTACGTATTACTTAATCTCTTCCTTCCAAGTATTAGACCAGCAGGGAGGTGTGTTCTGACTCTATTCCTCAATGACTTTTTTTGTCCAATTAATATTATTACCTTAAAAGGGTGTAAGTTTTATGAGATATCTTGTAGTTTGTCTTGAGAAAATAAGTTATGAAAATGGAATGTCTTATTTGACCAGCCCTACTTGAGCTGCTATAAGATATAGCCCAAGCTTTGTAACATCTTGAAATTCAACATCGCAGTTGCTGGCAATTATGAGAAATTCACCATTGCCAGGTTGCTGGCAGTTATTATGATGACATGAATCAACCTTTGCTGTAAATATATATTAAAAAATATATGTTTTTGGGTCATTCCCCTTCATTTTTAATGACATTCATATTTTAATAAAACCATTTGCAGGATGAAGTTCGCAACATGAGCAGTGTTTATCCTCCAGGCATTGAACTTATAGGATTGAAGCCACTCGACTTCATCAAGCCATATTGTGTAACTTATTTGTAGATAAGGTGAAGATGGTTGGTTGCTAACTATTCTAAGGAACAGCACATGTTTTTGCTTATGATAATAAGGTTGTTTTGAACAAGACAGGACTTTATCCCTCAGTCAGTTTTTAATTTTTTGGTAAGGAAGTTGTGTGCTTTGTTAATAAATTTGATGGAAAGCTATTAAGTTGATGTTGAATAAATGAAAGGCATTGATTAGATTACTCCTTCATGTGATTAATTCTCCTTTCATAAAGCTTGGATGATTTTTCACCCCTGAAACAACACCAAATCCTTCAATACCCATCAAAAATATGTCTGCATAGGGGTCAGAATTATTTTTGTCATAATCAATAGTACAAACTCAAATACAGAAATAAAAACAAGTAGATATCACCATTTAACTCAGTGATACTAGAACCTTGAACCAAATTATATTGTCAAGGGCATGATGGCAGTTGCATATTTTGTAAGAAGTATAATTATGTACTACTTGATATTCTTGTGTCATAGGGCTTTCCCCAGTGTTAGTTATACATGTAATTAGTTGTTCTATGTAGTCTTGTCCTTGTCCTTATGTATATAATATGTATTGTGTGTAGCACAGTGAGCATTTGTAGATTTGGCAGTTTTGTGAGCCTTGGCGGTGATCTGTAGTTTGAGGAGCTAAAGTCCAGGCTTTAGTTAACTAGTGTATAACACATACATTAATTTAACTACTACTGTATAATCCTTAAGTGGTATGGACAGGCAGGAATATATTATTTCTTCTTAAATTTCAGAAAATATAGCTGTTCCTTGAGAAAAAGTAAAGACATGATCAATTATCATAATATTATCCTTCAAATCATGATTTATATTTGGGAAATATGATAACTTTAGAAGAGGGATAACTTCTGATAATGAGTGGCCCTTCTTAACATATTATATGTGCTTTGGGTTTCAGATTTTTTAAAGGTACTTTCATCCATCAAGTACATTATGTATATTAAAGTCTTTTGATCATTGAATCCTTGTAGTTACTCATGTATATGATATCGAATTATTGTTGAGGATCCTTGCTTTTAAAATTTGGTAGATTGTCACTCTTCCTCTTGTGTTTTAGGTGTAAACATTATATTTTAAGATTTTCTTAGGTTTTACTTTGCATATCCCTGCCTAAGCTCTCTCAAAAGTGATAGTCAGGATGATTTTTTTATTTCAGACAAGCTTTGCTTAATTTTGTACATTATTCTAGTTTTTACCTTATCATGTGAAACTATTGAACTACATTATTCATTCTTGGTCTTTTGCAAGTATATACTTTTGCTATTCCCTAAAGACTGCCATTTCTTTGGGACTCATTCGTGGATAACTTAGGTCTGGCAAGTTGTCGGGTCCTTGCAAGGTCATTCTGTCATTCTTTATCTTTTGTCATGATAGGTAGCAAGATGTTTGCAGCTTTGTTAGAGAGATGTCTTCATAGAAAAGTGGCTCCAATAGTACGTTTTATTCCACGAAAGAAGGCATCAGTCTCATGGACAGCGTTTATTCCACAAGCAGAAAAATAGATGGGAGCAATTGTCAAGTTGTTCCTCCAGGGTTTATTGCATGCCATCTCCCATTTGCAGGTATGATTTTAAGTTTATCCTGTAACATTAATTGTATTTATTCTGCATAACATCATTGCCACTAGAGCCGTGTGATGCAAAGAGCTTCGGTGAAATTCTGACACTCATTTTTTATTCTTTTCCCCACAAGTCCTCCTCCACTCATCCTTTAGGAGCACATTTAATTTTCCCAGGGGTTGTGCAAGGACATGCATGTCCAAGGCATCTCCATTTCCCTTTTATCATTTATTGCTTCGAAAGGAGAGGACCTGAAGGTGCTTTGCTAACTATGTTTGGTAAAAACAATTGAGAAGACGAATTTAAAACTTAACACGTCATATTTGCGGAGTCGTTATGTAAAACAGCTTGGCAGACATTTGAAATGGGTGTAAGGACAACGCCTTATCGCAAATTCCTCTGTATATAATTCTACAATCGCGTTGTTCTTACTTCCCTCCTCGAGAGCGTTCAGCGGGCTTTCCGCCAATGTATATATCTTATAAGATCATGTTTTATGTACTTTTATATTCTAAGTTATATGTCTGGCAAGAAACAAATCGGCTCTCGCCGACCCACTTTTACACTCTCGCGGGTCGGATACCACATTTCCTCCCGCATGCTGTATACGTATTTGAATTTCCTTACCTATAATAAAGATTAGCACGCGTCTACCTGCCTCTTTGTTCACACCTCACACGGGGAACAGATAAAAAACTAAAACACGGCAATATTGTAATCGTCACTTTTGAAGTGTCGCAATCTTAGATTAAAGAAATAGAAATATTTACAAATAATTATCGTAACAATTCTGATGGCAAATGAATGCTAGAAATGGACGCAATAAAACCATTGTGTAAAATAACAAAATGATGAACACGATACAGGAATTATCATTGTAAATAAATAGAATTTCATGTATGAATAATTGTTATGAAATAACAATTTAACATTTATTAAGGGTAAATAGTGGAAGTTACAAGAGTGCTTTAAAATCACAATACAAAATGATAACGAGCAGTATTTAGAGTAAGATTTACTTCAGCGTATTCAATATAGAATAAGTTTTAACTAAATTATTCAAGCTAAGGTAAATAAAGTGAAAATTGCACCATAAAGATGATACTACACGAAACAAGACCTATCGTTAACAGTTTCGTATCTGCGGCCTATATTTACTTTAGACCTGTTTCCCTCTATTAAAAATTCGTCTGCTCGATCTTGCCAAACTGCAAATTTATCTAAAATACTATTGTCTTAAATGTTAAAACTCTTACAAAAATTTTAATAGTTATCGCGTCATTATGCTTATATAATATATCTATTAATATTATTACCAATAATTATGTTTTTAACTGGAAAATTACCAATCAATGAGGGTTTTAGCTAATACGTTTTGGTAACAAAAGAAGCAGACGATAACTATGGCCAAAAGGAAACCGCGGAAATTAAAAACTCCCAAATCCACAAAATCAACAGAGCGTTGCATGATCTATTACCAAACAAAGCAACGAGCTGAGCCGAAGCTTTGTTTAAATCATTATATCACATACATAAATACGTACATACATTTATGATCAGCTAGGATGTTCAATCCAGTCAGTGCTTAGACAGGATACAACTAAACATATCAGACTAGAAACATAGCAGGGTGTAAGTGAGGCTGGCAGTTTCACACTGGAAGATTATTTGAGAACCGAAAGGTATACTTACACCCGGAATCGCCACTCGAAGTGATATTGTCTAGAACAAAGCAGCACTGCGTGGGTCTTGATGCTATAGGTCTAGAAAGTGCCAGAGATTCGGCGAGTTTGTGGATCCCCTGGCGGTAAGAAATGTCTCTGGAATGGCAGATAGGCCTCATCCCCTCAAGACCGATAATTCACGACAGTTTTCACTCCTGTGAGAGGCCAGCAAACACAATGATGGCAAGCTCGCCATCCTGTGTTATGTGAAAGTATAGCCAAACCGACGATCTGGGTTTGTTGCACCATTCACTGTATGGATATTGCAGATAAATAGATAATAAAACGGGTCTTAGGGTTGTAATTGAAAGATTAATTGTTTAAGTAGAGAAAGCTGGATGCTTAGGAACTAAGTAAGACAAGTGAGCAGGCAGTGTGTGTACAGAAAGACTTTTTTTTTATGGAAAGACTGCTAGCCCCATGCCTTTCTTTACTCTGACTGTGACTCACTACAGTTGACTATAAAGTGCAAAAGGAATTACAAGAAAGGTTTTGAAAATGATAAGTTAATTAAAATTTACAGAAATCTAAGCCTTAAATGATCACGTAGTTCTGTCTAACATTATAACAAACCCTAACCTGATAAGTTAGTAATCGAATTTTGCTGAAAGATTTTTTGTTTTGTTTTGTTATTGACAATAAATTGTGTGAATTTACAAGTTATGACTGTAATATTCATTAAGTTTACGATTATACGTTCTGCTTTTGGAAATTCCTTCCGTCTCTCGGATCATAAGCAGAAGAACGAACATTTGATCCCATAACCTGACGAGGAATGGAAAGGCAGGCATACCCTTAAAATTAGTAAGCTAAGAAGATCTAGCCCAGGAATTGTGTACAACAGCTGTCAGCCGATTAGTGTAGGCTCAGGTAAGAGTGAAATAGATAAAGAATTAAAAAGTATGGGAAAATAGCAGACTTGAGCAGTCAATATTCTGTGAAATGTATGCCACTGTATCATAACGCAGACTATGAAGTCCCAGGTCTTTACAGAGTAAACTGATACCTCCAGAGTGAAAGCATTCATATCTCGCTCTCTCTCTCTCTCTCTCTCTCTCTCTCTCTCTCTCTCTGTCTGTCTGTCTGTCTGTCTTAGCCCGTTAAGGCAGGAAGCACATTTGCACCCCTGCAGCAGCCCACAAGAATGGATTTACTTTGATGGCTCCAAATGACTTGATATAATTACCTTAAAAAGAAGCTACCACCCATGGAGAGAGAGAGAGAGAGAGAGAGAGAGAGAGAGAGAAGAGAGAGAGTATTGTCACCTGTGGCAAAATCGAGGCTAACACTTGTCCCATTCACTCTCGCTGATTGGGTCATGCAGTCTAGCTAAAATTTCATGTATATGAAAAATACTTTACCATGAAATAGCTTTCAGTTAGGCCTATACACATGGTAAAACAAGGAAGCATTATCACATACATTAAATTTTTACTTTCTATTTTTTATTTATTTATCTATTTTCCCTGTAGGTTTCAATAGTATTCTGAGAGTTCTTTAAAGAAAATTAGGCCTATATAGCCTTTCCTTTGCACGCAGTGTTGGTGCAGAGTTCTGACTTTCCGGTTCTCAGCCTATGATCAACTGATGATGACATCGAGGCCATAATGGATTTCCCCGGAAAGTGTCAATAAGATGAACGGCAATTATTGTCCAACTTACCTTACGAAGGCATACATACAGACAAATTGGCAGCAGTCGAACATGATGTTTTTTAATCATGAGGGACACGTTAAAACTCGCTGTAAATCGTTCATAAATTACAATATACCATACTCGGGTCTCACACATGTTAGTGTTATCTTCATTCAACCACTGTCTCATTATGAGATTTCGGCTTTCATAGCGCAAACCAAAACAAAACTTTGAAAATTAGAAAGTTTTTTTCAAAAGTCTGTCTCACTTCTTTGCCACGGCAGAGGTGCTGGAACGGCCCTTTCCAGTGTCACGTTGTAAAACATACTGACATAGAAATGCTTAACTTGGTAATATGCTCAAGACACACAAACGTGCACAAGCACAGTAAAAACACGCTTCGAAATCTCAGCCAATGAGATTGACAGATTAAATGAGAGACTGTTTTCATTGGCTAGGAAGTACAACGTGGGTACTGAACAAATTTCTAATACCCTCTTTCCCGCCTTGGAATAATTAAATAATGACTAGAACACAAGTAAAATCGGCCGCGTTATCTTTTTGGGGATATTGGCCAAAATAGATTTTTATCCCTGTACCTTCCTGTTTTGTGCGTATGTATACGCTTCTGCAATCTGCATTGCACCGAAAGATGACGTCATAGAGAGAGAGAGAGAGAGAGAGAGAGAGAGAGAGAGAGAGAGAGAGAGAGAAAAACTAGATAGTACTGACGAAACAGACGCTCTCCTTCGGGGCTGTCTTATGAAGTTTTCTTTATAATTGTATGGTAATTTATCTCCGTCCAATCGTTCAGTATCATAAAAACATTAGTTCTTATTCTTACAAGGAAAAACAGTTTTTTCTGAGAAAATCATGTTCTGTAATGTAGGCTACGTCTGCACACGCTTAATGTCTTCGACAAAACAAGGCCTCTTTCAGTGAGTAGTGATGACGTTATTTGTGTCCTTAACATGATGCAATGATATGTAGTTCATAGGTAGATATATGTCGATCAAATATTATGCAGCCTCGTGACTGCCTGTGACTGGAGTCCTTCAAATGGTGAAAAATGGGCTTCAAAACTTTTTTCTCGGAAAATGGGGGAATATAATGTAGAATTATCCAAAGGCATTGATCAGCAAATGTATTGTGCTTATGGTATATCCAAAATTGTTTAGAAAGTTCCATATCTGACTTAATTTATTACGATTTATTGGTCTTAAGAATTCTCTTTATAATATGGTTGTTTATATAGAGCGATGCAGGTGGGTATCCAAAGAAATTAACATAAATGAAAGTGTCATTTAATCTGGAAACAACATAGATTGATGAAAAGAAATTAAGGATTTACATGCATGTACTGCTCTGATTATAAAATCTATATAAATAACCAATGTACTCCTAAGGAATATTCTGAAAATTGCATCAAAATATTTGCGAGAGATTCGGTAAATTCTAACAAATTGATTTTTCTGTGTCTGTGTGCATATTTTTCAACTAACGAAGAGGAGGTCGAAAGTTTGGTTCCTCATTGCAAACTCCACAAAACAAGTTTGCTCGTACCAGCTCTCCTGGTGGATACAAAGCTTCTTTCCTTACATGTCTATATTATTTCTATCACTTCAATTATTTACATTAGTATACTGCATATGTCACAAAGTGTATTGTACTCAACCTTGTCAGCCCGTTGTGGTCTTCTGGAACCTACCTTTATTTTCATGGTTCGTTTTATATAATTGCTCATGAACTTTCTGCTCTGATCCACCAGCATGTTTAATTACAATTCATTTTGTCCTTTTGACTTGGTTCCCTAGTTGCTAGTTCCTCCAACAGACTCCTCTGAGAGTTTGTTTTTAAGTCGCTTCGGATTAACCTCAGATTCTACTTGGGCATCAACATCCGACCAACTTGATGTTATTCAGCGGAAGTGCTTAATATTGGTTGCTTATAAACTGTTACCAATTTAAATATCATTATTTGTGATGTTCCATTGCAGCGTGGGTGTTGTTCCAGTGGTTACGAATTTCACATTTAATCCAAATTCCATCATCTGACGTCCGCAAATATAGTAAGGATATGTGTTTTTATATATATTTTCTTCATAAGTATCTCCAGCATACTATAATCCCACGCTATTATTATAGCCCGTTCTGCACCCTTGTAAAATTTCAGTTTACTGACCGTAAAGGTCATCACTTGACATATACATGATAATAATACTCACCTCTGAAAAAATAATAGTAAAATTATGTATTTGCCCCAGTTACATCATTATGACTGAGTCATATATTAAGTACAAATATGGTTTACTTTTTACCAGATCAATAAAATACTTTATTTTTCTCTTACCTCGTTTTTCCGCGGCGTTGATGACCACTGGTTTTGTATCGCAAGTGACCCATAACAAAAACAAAAGCTGCGAAGAGCGCATTCTATTTAAAAAAGCTGTTTAGAATCTGTTTTAATTTTCTTGCAATTTTGTGTATAGCATCACCTTATTATCGATAAATTATAACTGTTACCAATATTGAATAATATCATATATGTTTAAAAGATTAAAAACATTAATGAAAATTATTTAAAACATGAAACCTGGTAATATTACGTTTGGGAATATAAGTTTCCAGAAAAAACGTAACCAAGATCTAAATAGAAGTTGCCCCCAATGTTTACAACATACGTTTGTCTGTGAAGTCGCTTGACGATGGCTGACAATACAGCTGATTCAAGTCGTGCTGGTGTTTAGTTAGTGCGTAATTTTGTGAATTGCACAATTAATTAATCTTTGTAGATACATTCTTAAAGAACGTATAATGGAGGATCTGTCAAAACTCGAGCGTTTGTCGCTTGTTTCCAAGATCTGCGTTGAACTGGAGAATCACTTGGGAATCAATGATAAAGATGTTGGTAAGTGGGCTTAAATTTATGTACGGTATATCAGGTTGTGTTGTTGTGAGATTAATGTCTAATTCAGGCTAGATTAATCACTTTAGAGGACTACGCATTTTGTAGGCTGGTAGCTTACCTTGCTAAAGAATGCACGTAGGATAGCCTCTAGGTACCATAGGCTAGTAGGCTAGGCTCCCTTCCCAAACCTGTTGCAGACTGGATTCTTAGCCTATACAGACACTCAGTTGGATTAGTTTACGGTTTAGTTGCCCGGGCCGCGTAACAACAGGTTTAGCTAGGTTCATAAGAAAACCAAAATGGCTTCAAATAGGGTAGATCATCACAGCAGCCAAGCAGGCCACCTACCATCAATGCAAGCCACCCTCCGAAAAGTACATTATAACGCGTCCTGACACCCGAGATGGCATTAGTCGCGACTTGTTGTTGGTGAGAAACGGAGCTAAAGACCTCTACTCTCCTTTCGAAGTAAGTATTTTCTCCAAAGTTAGAAATTAAGGCCAAATTTTAAGATTTAAACAGAGGGTACTGAAAACGGTCTCAAATGTAGTGCAAATCTCACCAAAACGCGTTCAACATTTTTACTTACAACTCGAGGTATTTAGAAGATTGACGCCATCTCGATGTTTACGGAGTAGCTTGTGTCAATAAACTAACCATTTCCTGTGATAAATCCGCACACCACTTGTACCCACAGACGCTGGAGCACTTTATCACAACAATCGAAACACGATTTCTCATCAACAACAAGCCAGGCGTAAACAGCTGTTGGGGTAGAAGATGACGAGAAGCGTGCTCTTGGCTAATTTTTAAATAAGTAGTAAAACATCAATATTTTACATATTATGATGATTAATTTGTAAATATTCGTTATTGAAAAAGTAACTCGACTCTGACTCAAATTTAAGTAATTATTTTTGTACAAGTAACTTACCCAGCAGATATATACTTAGCTATAGACTCGGTCGTCCCGACAGAATTTCAAAACTCGCGGCACACGCGACAGGTAGGTCAGGTGATCCACCATTCCCGCCGCTGGGTGGCGGGGTCTGGAACTATTCCCGTTTTCTAAGCCATAATTTCTCTGTCGGTTGAACGGACAACACCTATTGTTCGTTCCTCCATCTTGGATTTCAACTCGTTTGCCGAGAATTTGGATTGGTTTTTTGGTGACGTATTCTGTTTTTCTCTGGCTTGGCATACGCTTATTGTGGACTGTTTTTCGACTTTGGTTTTGACTATCTTTCACGATGTCTGACGCTAAGGCTTCACCTATGTTTAGAGTTTGCAGTAGGGAAGACTGTAAGGTTAGGATTTAGGCTTGCCTAAATCGGCATTAGATCCGCATAGTATTTGCGCTAAATGCAGGGAGAATGAATGTTCTTTTATTAACACCTGTGTGGAATGCGAGAACCTTACGGAGCTTGAATGGAAGGAATTATCATCATATGTTAGGAAGCTTGAGAGAGATAGAGTGAGGAAGGCTTCAGCTAGGTCTCTAGTAGATCTTGCTCCTTAGAAACAAGAAATTAACTCTCCATCTAACAATTTTCCCTTAGCCTCAGCTGCTTCTCCCTGTTCTGAATCCAAAGATTCTTCATCAGAAGGGAAAAGGGAAAATGGGTGAAAGCTTCAATTAAGAAACTTCAAGCTCAGCTACGAGCTCTAAACCAAGGTAATAGTGGTGATAGTGACTTGTGCAGTGTCCCCAGTGCAGTGGAGGGGCGTCTGACCGGTTCCTCATTGCTCCTAGGCCTAGACCTCTTCCAAACTCCCAGGACCGGGGGGGGAGGAGGAATGTCGAAAGCCGCAGGGAGGATGCAGAACATCCCCAACGGTCAGGCGTCCCTTCGGCAGATCCTGTTTGTTAAGTCCCAGGCTGCCTCGGATTGCCGCAGAAAAGGCGTCCTAAAGGAGTGTTTTTCGGCCTCAGACTCTTCCTCTCCTAAACGAGGATGGAGTTCGGCCTCCCGTTCGCGCCCTTTGAAGAGAGCCTGGAAGGCGCCTAAAGGAGACGCTGCTGACTCCAGCCCAGAGCGTTTTCCCGAGGATTGGCCCTTCGGGACCTAAGAGGACTAGACAAGAGGAGCCTGCTCTTCAGGATCCGACCAAGAAGTTTTTGGTTGATCTGCAAGAGCAGTTAGCGTCGCTCGTAGGCTCTTTTGCTAGGACTCTACAAGGAGGAAGGATGTCTCGCTCCCTGTTTAAGAGTTCCGCTAAGCGTCCTTCTTCGTATAGGAGAGAACTCTCACGATCTCCAGGGCGTTTATCGCCTTCGTCAAGGGACTCGTCGGATAGGAGTTGTTCTCCTCTGGAGAAGAGCCCTTTCGCCCTATAGGCTGGCTTCCCCGAAAAAGCGTCCTCTTAAGACACAGCGCATCGAGCAGAAGTCTCGATCGGTTTAGCTACAAGGAACCGGAAAACCGATTTAGGTATCAGGATCCCTTGGGTCTTCAGGACCAGGAGCCAGACAGGCGCAAAGAGGCAGCAAGACGCAAGAAAGGACTGTCAAGAGCCTCTTAAAACGCTGGATTCAGGACGTCAGGATTTCTGCTAGAAGGCAGGAATCAGGACGCTATGAGCCAGGACGCCATGGGAGTCAGGGCGCCAGGAGTCAGGGCGCCAGGAGTCAGGGGAGGAGGGCGTCAGGAGTCAGGGCGCCAGGATCAGGGCGTCAGGAGTCAGGGCGCCAGAGTTAGGACGCCAGAAAACAGGACGCCAGGAGTACGTTAGGCGTCAAGTGTTAGGGTGCGCCAAGAGCCTGTTAAGCGTCAGGAATCAGGACGCGGGGATCTTTTCAAGCGCCCTGAATCAGGACGCCAGGAGCGTCTAGCAAGCGCCACGAACCCGGCGAACCTAGATCAACAAGAGTCTAGTAGGGCACAAGAGTGTTTGCCGACAGACAGGAGCCCTCACTCTTCGTATAGGAGTGCTAATGTTCCGCGCTCCCCTTCTCGGGAAAGGAGTTCTTCTCCCGGGAAGAGCAGATCACTCCAAAACGATCTCCTTCTGTAGATCAGTTGGACCAGGTATCGGAAGACGAAGAGCCTGTAGATGACTGAGCAGTTTCGGACTACAAGAGACTTTCTCTTTTGCTGCTAAAGGAGTTCGGAGACTCCCTTCATCCTGCGGACCCTCCTTCACCAGATCGTTGATGTCCAGCAACTAAAGCTCTCAAATCGTCTTCCTTCGTTAAGATGCGCCCCGCTCTTTGTATGAAAAAGGCATTGAAAACTTTTCAGAGTGGTTGACTTCCAGAAGGGAAGCGGGCAAGACAGTTTTTCCTGCCCTCCTTCCAAGTTAACAGGCAAACCAGGAAGGTGGTTACGAGACCCAAAGAGCCGATGGGTTAGGTCTGCCTTCTTCCGCGGATGCGGATTTTGCGTCCTTAGTGGACTCTTCTAGGAGGAAGTCGTTGCTGTCTGCTAAGGCGACTTGGGGCATGTGTGAGCTGGACCACCTTCTAAAGGGCCTCTTTAAAACCCTAGAAGTCTTCAATTTTATGGACTGGGCGTTAGGAGCATTAGCGAAGAGAGCTCAGGACACGACTTTTGTTTCATGGAGGAACTTCGAGCGTCTGGCTTGCCTGGACAGAGCTCATGGACGGTTCTGTGGAAGTTGCCTCTTTTTGGAACGGGAGTTTTGAAGAAGAGATCTGTCTTTAGCTCGTTCTTAGCAAGAGCAGTATCACCCTTGCAAAGGACATCTCTTCTTTTTGCTCCTTTATCCCCGCACCTTTTTCCACAAGAGACGGTTAGAGAGGTTTCGAAATCTCTTACGGAGAAGGCAACTCAAGATCTCCTCACGCACTCAGCCAAGAAGTTTAGGCCGGCAGTGCCGATAGAGAAGAAAGAGAGACCCTCTTTTGTTCAGCCCTTTCGAGGGGCCTCCTCTTCTAGAGCCCCTCTTAGAGGTCGAAGACCAGAGAGAAAGAGTAGACCATCTAGAAGGTCCTTCGGGAAGTCTAGATGAACAGCAAGTCCTCCAGACGAAAGTAGGCGCCAGGCTACTCCACTTTGCCAAAGTCTGGGCGCAGAAGGGAGCGGACTCCTGGTCCCTCTCTATCCTGAAAAAAGGATACTTAATCCCCTTCAGGGAAAATCCTCCCTTGACGACAACTCCAAGGGAGTTAACCGCCAGATACTCGGATCCGGTCCGAAAGCTTGCTATGTTGCAAGCAGTGGAACAGATGATTTCCAAGGAAGCGGTAGAACTGGTTCAAGATCCCAGTCCCCAGGATTCTACAATCGGCTATTTCTGGTACCGAAAGCATCGGGGGGATGGAGACCAGTTCTAGACGTCAGTGCCCTGAATTTTCTTTGTCTTGAAGAAGAAATTTTTCAATGGAGACTTCTTCCTCTGTTCTATCTGCTCTTCGTCCAGGGGACTGGATGGTGTCCCTGGACCTTCAGGATGCGTATTTCCATGTGCCAATTCATCCGGCAGCAAGGAAATATCTGAGGTTCATGTTCCGAGGGAAAGTGTTCCAGTTCCGAGCGATGTGCTTCGGACTTTCGACTGCCCCTCAAGTCTTTACGGACATCATGAAGAATGTAGCTTATTGGCTACATCTGGAAGGGATCAGGATCTCGTTATATCTGGACGATTGGCTAATAAGAGCCCAATCGGAGAAAAAATGTCTGGAGGACCTTTTAGTGACTCTAAAGTTGGACAAAGTCCTTAGGACTTTTAGTAAATCACGAGAAATCCATGCTGACTCCCCAGCAAAGTATTGTCTATCTGGGATTCAGATGGATTCTCGGGATTTCTAGCGTATCCTTCGCAGGAAAGGAAAGGAGACGCTGCCTAGAAAAGGTTGTGTCTTCTTAAGGAAAAAGAAACATTGTTCCGCGAGGGAATGGATGAGCTTGCTGGTTACCTCTCCTCGATGGAACAGTTGCGTTTCCTTAGGAAGACTTCACCTACGACCCCTTCAATTTTATCTGAACGAGAAGTGGGATTGGAAGTCCAACAATCTGGGAGAGACTTTTCCAATCTCGAAACGGATCAAGGAGAATATCCGTTGGTGGTTAGATCCACAGAAACTAAGCAAAGGAATCTCCCTTCGCTTACAGAACCCGCGCCTAGCGTGTTTGCAGACGCCTCAGATTCAGGGTGGGGAGCGACCCTAGGTTCGCAAGAAGTGTCAGGCATTTGGGAAGGAGAACAAGTGTCCTGGCACATCAACAAGAAAGAGCTAACTGCCATTCATCTAGCTTTGGTTCATTTCGAGGAACAGGTCTCAGGTACTGGGGATTCAGATTCACTCGGACAACACAACAGCCCTCGCTTATATAAAGAAGCAAGGGGGGACGCATTCCTTTTCCCTGTACGAATCAGCAAAGGATCTGCTGATTTGGGCACAGGAAAGGAAGATCTCTCTCCTCACAAGGTTTGTACAGGGAGAGAAAAATTGTCCGGGCAGATCTGTTAAGCAGAAAAAGATCAAGTCCTACCCACGGAATGGACTCTCAATCCTCAGATTTGCCAACAACTGTGGCATCTGTGGGGAAGGCCCAATATAGACCTGTTCGCGACCAACAAGAACCACAGATTAGAAAACCTATTGCTCCCCGATCTCGGATCCTCAAGCAGTAGCAGTAGACAGCTTTCTGCTAGATTGGACGGGCTTGGACGCGTACGCCTTCCCTCCTTTCAAGTAGTAGGAGAAGTGTTGAGGAAGTTCGCTTGCTCGGAAGGAACAAGAATGACCCTCATCGCTCCCTTTTGGCCGGCTCTCGATTGGTTCACAGAGGTGCTGGAGTGGTTAGTGGATTTCCAAGATCGCTTCCACTAAGGAACGATCTTCTCAAACAACCCCACTTCGACAGGTTCACAAAAACCTCCCGCTCTAAGTCTGACCGCCTTCAGACTGTCGAAGGACTTGTCAGAGCAAGGGGCTTTTCACGAGAAGTGGCGAAGGCTATTGCAAGAGCCAGAGAGTCTCCACTTCTAAAGTATATCAGTCGAAGTGGGAGTTGTTTAGAAGATGGTGTAGGGAAAAGAAAATATCCTCCTCCAGTACCTCTGTAACTGAAATCGCAGATTTTTCTCCTATATTTGAGAAAAGACTGTAACCTGGCAGTTTCAACAGTGAAGGGTTACAGAAGTATGCTGGCTCCGTTTTTCGACATAGAGGAATAGATCTGACAAACAATAAAGATCTTCATGACCTTATAAGGTCTTTTGAGACCACGAAAGTAACATGTAATCAAGAAGCCTAGCTGGAACTTGATGTGGTCCTCAAGTTCCTAATGTCGGCAAAAATTCGTACCGTCTCACGCAGCTTCGTTTTAGGGACTTAAACAAGAAAGTCTTTCATTCCTTTTTTGCGTTAGCAAACAGCCAAGAGAGTGAGCGAGTTGCAAGCTTTGGAAGGTAAAGTGGGGTTTAAGAAAAGATTCAGCGATTTGCTCCTTTCAACCATTTTTTCTAGCGAAAAATGAAAATCCCTCAAAGCCTGGCCAAGAAGCTTTGAGATAAAGGAATATCTTCATTAACAGGGAGAGAACTAGAAAGGACTTTGTGTCCGTCAGGGCACTCAAGTTCTACCTGGAGAAGAAAGAAGTTGCTGAAAGGTACAGAAGAAAGTCTTTGGTGCTCTGTAAGAGATCCGAAAAGAGCGATTTCTAAGAACGCCCTTACATTCTTCATAAAAGATGTAATAAGGGAAGCTCACCTTAAATGCGAAGAAGAGCATTTCAGGTTCTCAGAGTGAGAGCTCATGTAAGTGGAGAGCCATAGCTAACGTCGATGGCATTTCACAAAACATGGTCGCTTCAGGCTCATATAGAGTCGACATTTTGGATAGAATGTAATTCGGTGTTCGCCTCGAATTACCTAAGAGTATGTTAAAATTTCGTACAAAAAGTGCTTTGCTCTGGGAGCGTATGTTTCGGCGAATTCATGCTGGGCAGAATGGGGCTGAGGCTAATCCTTCCTATTTAGTTTAAGGCTTAAAATAATGTTTATTGGTGGTTGTTTTTATTGTTAATTGTCAGAGGGAATAGGGACCCTCTTACAATTCATAGATTGTAACAAGACTAACATGGTCAGGTGATCGGGATTGGCTTCAGTGCTCTTTGTGATTTGTTTAATAACCTTAACTCTGTCATGTAAGATGGCGAGTCTCCCATTGATATGACAAAATGGTCAATGGCTCTACCATGTAAGTGGTTCATCCCCCCCATTGGTACGATCCAGTAATAGGCCTTCTGTCGCGTAAGCTGGCTAGCCCCCATTGACACGATCCAAAGAGTGTTTTATTCAACCATTGGTTCATTCCTCGTTGAAACTCTTGAGGCAAGCAGACTCATCGACAGTATCATGAAGTCTTCAGCCCAATAAGGTAGGAACTATGGATTATGTTATCCAAGAACATAGGTTGTTTTTTCCCTGTGTTTTTTAATGTATTTAGTTAAGTATTATTTTGTTTTTAGCTGTCTCTTGCCCGCACCAAGGGTGCCAATCAGCTAAGTATATATCTGCTGGGTAAGTTACTTGTCAAAAATGATATTGTTAAGATACAATAAAGTTTTGTACATACTTACCTGGCAGATATATACGATTAATGGCCCACCCAGCCTCCCCTCAGGAGACAGGTGTAAGAGAAATTATGGCTTAGAAAACGGGAATAGTTCCAGACCCCGCCACCCAGCGGCGGGAATGGTGGATCACCTGACCTACCTGTCGCGTGTGCCGCGAGTTTTTGAAATTCTGTCGGGAGACGACCGAGTCTATAGCTAAGTATATCTGCAGGTAAGTATGTACAAAACTTTATTGTATCTTAACAATATCATTTTTCTGAATTAGAACGTTCTTTCAAGTTCTGTATTATGACGTCACGACATCTTGACTTTCGTACCTATTGTAAATAATTGCTATACTCAACTGTCATTGCAGAACAGTTTACCAGTTATTCATGCAGATTGTTATCAGCTATACATGTAATTGTTATAATCGTAATGCGCATATATATCTTTATTATTTACTTTTTGGATATATGAAGATGTTTTACTGCTGGATTATCGCCGTAGTGTGACGCAATCGTTTTCGGTCCATGGGCCTCTTGTCTGTTTTCGCACCATAAGAAATTATGGGGCCGAATTTGCAATGACCAGAAAGTCGTTAAAAGAAAGGAAAGTTAGCATTGAGGGGCATATGTTTTGACTGAGAAAAATACAAATTTATTCAATAGCTAGCTTGTAAAAAAATACTTGGTTATAAAACTTGATTGACAACTAAGCAGCATGTCTACTATGGGTTTTCAGAGACAGTGCAAGCAGGTTTTTGGGCAATACCTATTTCTGTAACGAACACTCTTAACAGAACGAGATTTTGCTATAGTGCATTACACCCAGTGCCGTAATTTATAAGGGTATCGTGAATCACTAATCGTAAAGAATAACGACACTTGTCCTTGTACCAAGAGACAAAAACTCCATTATGCAGAAATGGATACGAACACGCGTATAAAGCTCCACCTACCATCTCCCCAACCCCCCCCCCTCCACCGCCATCCCTTTTCTTTCTTCGTTCCTCCGCCTTCCTTTCTCTCTCTCTCTCTCTCTCTCTCTGTTGCCATTCGGTATGTGTTGACCCTCCAAACTGGGTATAAGACTACACACAAAACGTTGAAATTGGTGAAATTAGGCTATGTATTGGAAGTATATATACATAAATATTAAAGCAACATTTTATCATTATTGCATTACTATGACAACTAGAATTCATGGAAACAGTTTATAACCTGTTAAGCGTCACCCACGTAATAATACGTTTACCGCGATCTACTCGGTAGCGCCTTCAACGGGATATTACGTTCAAGACTTTAACTGTGCTTGTCAAGCCGTCAGCCCAGCCCGTAATAACGTTTACGTTTACTCGTATAGAAAGTGTAGGAACATCATTTGGTAACACTTCCTCAGCACATGGGAAACTTATTTCCAGCCTGGCAACTCTTTCCTGGTGGTCGCTTATGCTAGAAAACTGCCTGTCCCTGTTGGTTTTCTTTCAATACGCTTCGGGCGTTTATCGATACAAATTGGATTTTGCGTCTTTCACAATGAATGTCCCAAAGAGGAGGCATATTTCTTTAGGTGAGATCAATCAAATACTAGATGAGGAGTGTGATATTGATAACCTATTTGATGATGAGAGCTCTAGTTCTGAATCCTCCAGTGATGATACAAACTTTTCTTCCAATTGCGGGAAGTGAAGATGACTTTTCTTTGCCGAGTGACTGGACTCCGAGAGAGAGAGAGAGAGAGAGAGAGAGAAGAGAGAGAGAGAGAGAGAGAGAGAGAGAGAGAGAGAGAATTTCCTACAGTTAATTACAGTATGAATAACAAGCATAAAAATCAATATTAACTTTGAAAAACTATCATCAGTGCTATGATCGCTGATTACAAAAAAAGCGTGACGGTACGTTAGCAGCGAGCTCATCAGGGGCGGCGGACGCTTAACAGGATAATGGAACGGCGTATGTGTGAAGCCTCCACTAATGTGGCAACGATGATTTTGCCATTCTTAGCATGCAAACATTAAAGCATGCAAACATTAAAGGTTACATTTATTTCTGGCATACGATTATTTAAGAAATTCAAAATACTAATAAAGACTGAAATCAATGAAAAGTGCTAGCAAAAACAAAAAAGCAAAAAAAAAAAAAAACGTAGTCGTTCTCTATGCACTTTTCCGTATTCGTTCCTCTATGGTTTTCGGGGGGGGGCAGCCAGATGTACGAAAACGTTAGAAACATTTGATTTTATCTACGTTAGAAATATCTGTGAATTTTTCGGGGTAATTGGTTGCAAAAAAAGGGATAATAATACATGAATTAAATCAAATTTTTAATAACAATGTAAATTTAAACTAAATAACGAGTAAAGTAAACAGTTTAGGAATAAAACTTTGCAGTTTCGTCGTCTGTCGTCGTCTGCTGTTTGTAATTGTGTTTATGGCGCGCGCGCTTAGAAACCAGGAACAGCAACGGGTTTAAAGTGCAATGTGGAGTGAACTGAGACCAAAATGTGTATAATAACAATCAAATAAGCACTGTGGAGTTTCAGTTGTGATGGCAGTAAGGATAAAAAACCGCCGATTACAAGGTAAGAATGAATTCAGTTCCAACCATAACCCCGGGAATAACAAGTTTCATACTTTCACTAATATAGGCAACAAAATGTTGTTTTATTGTGCTGATTACAACTGCAATCTTGAGTAAGATCAATAAACGTTACATACATACGCTAACATTGTTCAAATGAGTGCTGGGAAGGCTGGGGAAAGATGGTGGCCGTCACTGATGAGAACCGTCCATGAAAAACGTAGCGCCATATTGGATTTCAAAACTGCCTTGAAAACATATTTTTACGAAGAGCTCACATGCTTATTTTTGTTCGTATGGGGCTTTCATATATCACAATATGTTGACGAAACTTCAGTCTTTTAAATGGTATGCTTAGAGTTGCAATTGTATTCATGTTTCACCAATTAAATATCGAGTGAATAAGACCCGTCTACCGTGATGAGGGTTGGCCTGTTGTGATGTTTCCCCCTATTAACATATTGTCATGGCTGAGATTCATATTCATTCACACACTCTTTATGTTAAAATAGCCAGTAGTTAGGGGGAAAATCCACAGTGGATCCATCGTCATCACGTGGATCAGCCTTATTCACTCGATATTTAATTGGTTAAACAAGAATACAATTACATCTTTAAGCATACCTTTCTAAAGTTTGAAGTTTCTTCAACATATTGTGATATATATGAAAGCGCCATACAAACTGAAATAAGCATGTGAGGTCTTTGTAAAATATGTTTTCAAGGCAGTTTTGAAATCCAATATGGCGGCACCCGCGTGAGGTGCCGTTTGTAAGCGCAGTAGAGCCACCATCTTTCCCAGCCGTTCCCAGCACTCATTTGAACAATGTTAGCATATACAGGCAGTCCCCGGGTTACGATGGGTTCGGCTTATGATGTTCCGAGGTTAAGGCGCATTTCAATTATATTCATCAGCAATTATTTCCAGGGTTACGACGCCTACAATGCTGATCTGGCAGAGGTAATATGACACCAAAAATGCAAATTAATCAATATTTGAAGGTTTTTTTTTAATGAAAAATGCAATAAGAATGCAGTTTACATAGTTTTGAATGCACCCAAAGCATTAAAAGTAAGGATTTCTTAGGATTTTTTTATGATGTTCCGGCTTACGACGATTTTCGGGTTACAACGCGTCTCAAGAACGGAACCCCCGTCGTAACCCCTGGACTGCCTGTATATGTAACGTTTATTGATCTTACTCAAGATTGCAGTTGTAATCAGCGCCATAAAACAACATTTTGTTGCCTATATTAGTGAAAGTATGAAACTTCTTATTCCCGGGGTCATGGTTTGAACTTAAATTCATTTTTACCTTGTAGTAGGTGGGTTTATCCTTATTGCCATCACCACTGAAATTCCATAGTGCGTATTTGATTGCAATTATGCATGTTTTAGTCTTAATTCGCTCCAAATTGCACTTTAACTACGTTGCGGTTCCTGGTTCCTAAGCGCTCACTCCACTAACAACGTTGCGGGCAGCACACAAGTACACGGTTTATGAGGTGCAAAGCTTTATTCCCTTAATTGCTTACTTTACTCATTATTTAGTTTAACTTTACATTGTTACTTCAAAATGTTTATTTAATTCATGTCTATTATCCCTTTTTTGTAACCAAATTAACCCCAAAAAATTAGATATTTCTAAAGTAGATACAAGCAGATGACAACAAAATGACTCACCGTTGCCAATCTAGTGGAGCTTCACACATACGCCAATGCATTTACAAACTGTTTCCATGAATTCTAGTTGTCATAGTAATGCAATAATGATAAAATTGCTGTAATATGTATATATACTACAAATAGATACACTAATTTCACTTATTTCCCCGGTTTTGTGTAAGTCTTATACCCAGTTTGGAGGGTAGACACATACCAATTGGCAACACTGATAAACAATTTAAGAGCGCGAAGAATTCTGTTGGTACTGTTCACAAGCAAAACTGTTGATATTTGAGTCAGGAATCTAGTTACTTTTCCAACAACGAATATTTTCATATTAATAATCATGAATATGTAAAAAATTTATGCAATTCATGACCATATACTGCTGTTCAACTATTTATTTAAATAATTATCTAGTGCACGCTTCTTCTTCTTCTACCAAAAATCGTAGTTTCCTTGGATAAGTCGTGGTTGGAAGTAGTTGTTTACGATTTTTGTGAAGAAATTGCCCCAGCGTCTATGGGTACAAGTGGTGTGCGGATTTAGCACATGGAATGGCAAGTTTATTGACACAAGCGACTCCGCAAACATCGAGATGGTGTGTCAATGTTCTAAATATTCGGAGTTGTAAGTAAATATTTTGAAAGCGTCATTTAGGTATGTGTGCACTACGTAGAGCCAGACTTTCATTAACCACTGTTTAATCTTAAAATATGACCTTAATTTCTAACTTTGGAGAAAATACTTACTTCAAAAGGAGAGTAGAGGTCTCGAGTTGTTGGTCTCACCACCAACAACTCGTGAGTGGTGCCCATCTCCGGTGTCAGGACGTGTTTAAGTACTTTTTCGGAGGTTGGCTTCACACGCGGTGGAAACTGGATCCACTAGTCCAGTTGGTTATTCCCCCTAATGCTCATTTACTAAAATATAAGTTCCCATCTCCAGCATTTTCTTTAAAATCTGGTGATTCTAATGCGCTTTCAGTTGTGTGCCATGTTCAGTAAGAACTACAAAGTAATCTAATCCAATTTTGATGAAAGCAGCCTTATGTTTCTTGACATTACTCAGTGGAATATTTCAATTGTACGGCAAAATAAATTTTTATTATGCTATACGTATTAATTTTGCCTTCGAGTATCAGTAGGTTAGGCTTGTGAAGAAAAGAGAGAGGAGTTGAACAAGATTTTATTTTATGTTTACCATCAAGTTTTGCAAATTTTTATGTAATAAAAAAGATATAACAAGTTTTATATTTAGTTAATACCGTAATACTTTTTTATAGGTGGTTTATTGTCTTACAAAGTGCGTCACTATTTATCAAGCCGAATCACCTCCACACTTGGCTACAGTACTCTTAAATATCTGTGAGCATGAGAGTGGTACTACAGTTCTGTAAATATTTGGGAACATCAACAATCTCAAGTATCTTCCATGCACATGGGCATAACTATTGTGGCCAACCTTGGTGCTAATGTGGCTTGATAATTAGTGGCATACATAATATGAAAACAGTCCTGTATTCAGTAGTGCTTTAGTAACTAAGTATCAACCTGTGATACGGAACACAATGGAAAAGGAGAAACAAAACCCTGGTTAAGTCATCCATTTTAACTTTGCAAGTCCAAATGCTCCTCTTGCATCATTACTGATGCTCAGATGCAAGATTAAATATGAAAATTATTTTAATCCACTAATGAGGTATTTTGCTGTATAGTGCAATGTTAAAAATGAAATGATGAGAAATAAAGATAATGATGAATTAATATACAGTATATGGAAATATAAATACGTTGCAGGTCATATAAAAGATTTTGCATGACTGCCCTTTTGAAGTTGCAGGAAAATAAGAAAAAGTAGTGAGAAACCACACTGGCATGTTTGTTATTGTTCGTGAGGTCTGTTATGATAGGAAAACTTGATGCTGATTAAATACATATACAACATCTTTGTACAATGATACTCGCACCAACTTGAGATGCTTTCCATTTAGTATTTGTGGCTTCTTAAACTCCGCTGTCAATGCTTTTCATGTTTTATACAGTAGTAGTGCAGTACCAAAATTTTCATTAAAGTGCATTTCAGTGAAATGTAGTATGTTTTTTAATCATGTCTTATTATTTTACCTTGTAGCTGAGTTCATCATATCACTTGCGGAGAAGAGCAAACGTTTTGACAAGTTCAAAAAGGAACTTGAAGAAAATGGAGGTGACCAGTTTGCTGTAAGTAAAATGAAATTGTATATGATAATTATTTTTATAATCATGCAAAGGTCTCTTCAGTTTTTAACATTCTTCCTGTAAAATATTCTGCAAATATTGAAGTATTTTGGTTATGATGTATAGAAATGATAGTATGAAAATAATTTTACATTTGCAAATTTTCTGTTGGCAAATATGAAAGGTGGACATACTCATAAAAATCATTTCCTGTTTTTTACGCTCACTGGTATGTCTGCTTTCATTTCAGGAATCATTTGTTGAAAGTCTTTGGCGACTAATACAGCACATGATGCCATCAATAACAGCTGGTCCAGCACCTGTAGTAGGTAAAGATGGTTCAGTAAAGTATAAAAATGACAGTGACAAGAAGAGAGCTTTGCTTCCATTTCTTGCTATACCTAATGATCCCAGTGTCCTACATATGTTAGATGATGAACTTAAGAAGCCAGTGAAAGAAGAAAACCTCAATGAAAACAAAGAGAAAGAAGGCGAGCGAGAGCGCAGCAAGAGTAAAAAGAAGAAAAAGAAGAAGGAGAGAGATTCTGATGATGAAAAGTATTCAGTTAAGACAAAACAGGAACCCAATGAAAGTGTTAATATCAAAGTTAAAAAGGAGATTGATGGTGGTGTTGATGATCTTATGGCCTTTTTAGAATCCCATGCTCCATCCAAACAAAAGGAGAAGTCAAAGAGCAGGAGTCCAGATAGAGGAAGAAAGAAAAAGTCAAAGTCAAGATCGCGATCTAAGAAAGAAAACGAAACCGCAGTAGGAGTCGATCAAGGTTCTGCAGACAGAAGAGAGGCCATGGCCAGAACAAAGATAGAGACAGAGATAGGCGAGGTAAAGACAGGGAATCAAGGCGATCCAGAAGTCGGGATCGGCGATCTAGAAGTCGTGATCGGTATCGGGAAGATAAACATTCGAGCAGTAACAGAGGGAGAAGGAGCCGTAGTCATGACAGAGACTATGAAAGAAGTAGACATAAAGACAGAAAGGACCGTGACAGAAGAGAAAGAAGCAGGAGCCATGGGAGAGAGAGGTATAGTAGGAGTAGGAGCAGAGATCGTGACCAAGAAAGAGTTAGTAATCGAGAGGCCTTCGTTACTCATGTCCCAGATGAAAACCCAGTTGTTGGAAAGGTAAGATGCTTGTTTGTTGCAAGATATATTGTAGGAATAACAAAATCAGTTCAAGGTTGCTACATTTTTCATGGAGGCACAGTGAAAAATTAAAATATGGTAACGAAAATTTTTTTAATATGTTACAATCATAATGATTATTTACAAAAAATCAGTGGAATATCTTAAATGATTTGGAAGTTTTTCCAATTTTGGGGTTCTTGGGGATTTTAGTATGTTGGTGAGAGAACAAGGGGGATGGGGAGTGCCATCACTGCACCTTATGCAGTGCACTAGGCATTACTTGAGGTTCTTTGCAGTGTCCATTCAGCCCCTAGCTGTACCCTTTCATTCCTTTTACTGTACCTCCATTCCTATTCTTTCTTTCATCTTTCTTTCCAATCTCTCCTAACAGTTGTTTCATAGTAGTTCTTTGCATTGTCCATTCAGCCCCTAACTGTACCCTTTCATTCCTTTTACTGTACCTCCATTCCTATTCTTTCTTTCCACTCTCTCCTAACAGTTGTTTCATAGTGGAACTGTGAGGGTTTCCCTCATATAGGCACCAGTGCTTGGTCTTTGGCCTAAATTTCATATCCCATTCCATTACAACCCCATTAAAGGAGAGAGTGGGTAACTAGATTGCTTTCCTTTTTATAACTTTCATTCTTCTATTCGTGATTAAGTCCAGTGTTGGCCTTCTAGAGAGAGCTTGAAAAAGGAATTTTATGCCATTAAATTTTTTGCATTAGGATCTACTATGTGACTCCAAGGTAACAGGATGGGTATTTATTTACCAGAGCCATCTCAGTGAGTTCACAATGCAAGTGCTTTAGGGGATGGAAATAATACAGTCCATTGGTAGTTCCCTCAGAGGAGACTTCCTGGCATCCATTAGTTAAAGACTATGCACAACTTCCTCTCAGATACCACTGTGCCATAGGTTGTCTGTATTTTTAGAGGTCTTAAAATTAGATGATATCCATGGGAGGTCTTAATGTCAGATGATATCCATGGGACCCTACATGGGAGTCAGTAGGAATTTTATTTCTCACGGACAAATAGTCTTAGTTTTCAGTGAACTGTTTATTTTTTGTCTCAATATTGTAACCAAAACTATTGCCTTCGAATGTGTTCCCTGAAGTCTTTATAGTTCCTTTCTGGTTAGCATCTTGGAAGAATAAAATACAAAAATGGGATTTCCCTTATTTGGGTCCTAATGTTGCCAGTGCTAACATAGTTTCTTAGAGCTGTTGTGTTGAGCAGAACTACATTATGATATACAGTATTAGTATTTTTAAGGAAACAGAGTTTTAAGGTTATGTGTGCTTTGTGTAATCTGATGATGATACAGTAAAGTGAAGAGGTAAAATTTAATTTGTTAATATTGGTGTTTTTCAGATTTATGAAGGTAAAGTGACAAACATCTTGAATTTTGGATGTTTTGTCCAGCTTGAAGGTTTAAGACGTAGGCTTGAAGGTCTGGTACACATTTCACAGTTACGTCGGGAAGGACGAGTTACTAATGTGTCTGATGTTGTAATGCGCGGCCAAAAAGTAAAGGTAAATAATTGTAAACATACAACAGTATAGGTAATATAAATAAGTCTGTTTTTCTTTAATTTTTATGGCAAAAGGCATAACTTTGGAAAATATTGTGAATCATAATCTTTTGAGCTTCATAGTTTCGTGTATTTTCTTAGTTATTAAAAGGTTTCATAATTATATTGTTGGAATATATATGTGCGTAAAGTTATTATCAAAAATGCTATTTTCAGGTTAAAGTGTTGTCCTTCACAGGACAGAAGACTTCATTGTCTATGAAGGATGTGGATCAAGGAACTGGCAAAGACCTTAATCCAAATGTAACTCCTTTAGGTAACACCCTTCAAGATGAAGATACCATGAGGAACCCTGACAGACCCATGTCTCTCATGGAACTTACTAAAGGTAAGTTTAACAAATCTTGTTGTAGTATTTGAATCATGCGGAAAAAGCTTCAATAATACTTTTTTGTATTTGATAGTGTTTTGGCTGACAGAATACTGTAGCATTTACTCATATTCTGTTTGTAGATTCAGTGGTACTATTTATATCTGTGTATAGTACTCATAACTCTCCATGATTAAAATATAAACACCTACTAATAATATTACTTTATTACTTTTAGGTACTGAGGAGGAGGACTTAGCAACATACAAGCGTGTCAACCGAATCTCTTCTCCCGAACGTTGGGAACTAAAACAAATGATGGCTGCAAACTGTATCAGTAAATCAGAGTTACCTGACTTTGATGAAGAGCAAGGAGTCATAGGAGGAGAGAATGATGATGAGGAGGATGTAGAAATTGAGTTAGTTGAAGAGGAACCTGCCTTCTTGAGAGGCTATGGTCGAGTAAGAGAAGAACTTAGCCCAGTCAGAATAATGAAGAATCCTGATGGGTCTCTCGCACAGGCTGCTATGATGCAGAGTGCTTTAGCAAAAGAACGTAGGGAAGTTAAGATGGCACAGAGGGAGAGTGACATTGACTCTACTCCATCTAATTTAGGGCAGAATTGGAATGATCCTCTGCCAGAAATTCAAAGAAATGATCCTACAATGTCTCGTGGAATGCCTTCCCAACAGCAAGAGGTACCAGAGTGGAAACGTCACGTTACAGGTTAGTCAATATTAATGAAAGATTGTGTAATTTGGTAAAGTTATGTTAATATGCTATATTTGAAAATACATAGACTATTTCTCAAGTACTACATTGTAGTCTGCATTCACCTTTATCGTTTCATCACATGTTGGTGTTTTTAGTCTTTTATTTTGTATCTTTCAAACTTCGTTACTTTTGAACTTCTCGAACTTGCATCATTCATTTAAAAGCTGTTCTTTTGGTCAGATTCTTAGCTTATTACTTTGGAAGGTAAATTGATTGAATTTTAGTAAACATTTATTTTTTATAAGGGTTAAGTCAAAATTCACCAAATTGTAATTTTATAAATAAAGAAATAACGAGTAACTTTGTTGCACCAAATAATTTTTCTCTGGTTTTATTCATATATTTTTTTGCCTTTTTCTTACTCGATCTTATGGTAGTGTTATTAAATGGTTAAATGAACTTCATCTTGACTGAACTATGTACTATTTCATTGTACTAGGAATGGTTAAATGTAATATAGCTACAAGGGAGAGAATTACCTGGAGAATGATTATGTCTCTTCCAGGTAGAGAATTACCTTATTGAAAAAGAATGAAATAAAAAAAGGATAGCGCTAGAGTATATCCTAATAATGAAAAAATAAATACATAGTCAATCAACTTTTAGCGCTATTGTAGTATAACCTGGGAATGTTTCTTTTCCTTCTCTATAATTCTTAGTTTTATTTTGTATATTTTTAACTGAGTGGCATAAACGTTTTCATTCCTGACAGTGTCCATCAGTACACAAAATGTTTATGGATAGGCATAATGTTAGTTCATTTAGATTTATCAATATCCTGTTTACTACAATTAAAACAAATATTCTCTCTTTATTAACAGGGGGAACAAGAGGCTCTTATGGTAAAAAGACTAACATGTCTCTTTTGGAACAGCGGCAAAGCTTGCCAATCTTCAAACTCCGAGAACAGCTAATTAAGGCTATTCATGATAATCACATTCTCATTGTTGTTGGGGAGACAGGTTCAGGAAAAACCACACAAATAACTCAATATCTGGCTGAAGCTGGATTTACTGCAAAGGGAAAGATAGGATGCACACAGCCCAGGAGAGTTGCAGCTATGTCTGTTGCTAAGAGAGTGTCGGAAGAATTTGGTTGTAGGTTAGGCCAAGAGGTTGGATACACTATTCGATTTGAGGATTGCACAAGTTCGGAAACTGTTATTAAGTACATGACAGATGGTATGTTACTCAGGGAATGTCTAATTGACCCAGATATGTCAGCTTATGCTTGTATTATGTTGGATGAAGCCCATGAAAGGACAATTTACACTGATGTTTTATTTGGTCTTTTGAAACAAGCAGTAGCAAAGAGGCCTGAACTTAAGCTTATTGTTACATCAGCCACCTTGGATGCTGTAAAGTTTTCAGAGTATTTTAACCAAGCGCCCATTTTCACAATCCCTGGTCGAACTTTCCCAGTTGAGATCTTATACACTCGAGAACCTGAGACAGACTACTTAGATGCTGCTTTGATTACTGTGATGCAGATTCACTTATCAGAACCTCCTGGAGACATTCTTGTTTTCTTGACTGGACAAGAAGAAATTGATACTGCATGCGAACTGCTGTATGAGCGAATGAAAGCGTTAGGGAGTGACGTACCAGAGCTCATCATTCTTCCTGTGTATTCAGCATTGCCCTCAGAAATGCAAACAAGGATATTTGAACCAGCACCACCAGGTTCCCGGAAAGTTGTCATAGCTACAAACATTGCGGAGACCTCATTAACCATCGATGGTGTATATTATGTTGTGGATCCAGGTGAGTTAATGTATTACTGTACTTCATTAATGCTAGTCAGAAAACATGAATGGGAATTTCCATTCCTATAAAGTTTTCCTCATTGATGTAGATAAATATAACTTAATATTTATGACCAAAATGCAGGTATTTTAATGAATAAATGGTGAAAGCTTTTTCATTATGCTCTTTGTTACAGTTGTGTTGTTTTAACCTGTTATTTATATTCTTATTCAGACTTTTATAAGCCAGAGTGCCTTAATTCTGTGAAAAAGAAAATTACAATACTTTATTTTACAAATATACTTTACGTCTACTTCAGGCTTTGTGAAGCAAAAAGTATATAATCCAAAAACTGGAATGGATTCGTTGATGGTAACTCCAGTATCACAGGCTGGAGCCAAGCAGAGAGCTGGACGCGCTGGGAGGACAGGACCAGGTAAAACGTATAGACTTTATACCGAGAGAGCTTATAGGTAAGATCTTGAATTTTCTGTAGTTGTTAAAATTGCAACATAATGAAGAGTTATGGAGAATTGAATAATATTTTTTTAAATAATCATGTTAGGGTTTGATTGTTCCTTTGGGAGTGTTTAAGAAACGTTTGCTAAAATACAAATTTTTAATGCAGATTTTAAGCGATATCATGAGTGAAATTTTTACCCAAAAGAAATTATCTGTTGTCTTTTCAGTTTACTTTTCAAGTCATGTATCATAGTGCTCATTATTCTTGAGACTCCATTTTCCTTGTCCACCAGAAATGGTATTTTTTCTTTACTGGTATACTCCAGTTTTAATATGTGCTCCTTTATTTTTGCAGAGATGAGATGCTTCCTACAAATGTACCTGACATTCAGAGAACTAACCTTGCTGCAACTGTACTACAGCTTAAAGCAATGGGAATAAATGATCTTTTAGGATTTGATTTTATGGACCCTCCTCCAACAGATGCTATGGTTATGGCCTTAGAAACGCTTCATTCTCTGAGGTTTGTATTAAGATGATGTATGAAATCATGAAAATTCTGTGTATTGATAAAAATTGGTCTTATAAATTGGTGCTTTACCTGCTGCATTTATTTTCATTGAAGGCTGGGAAGTAAGAGGAAGGTTTAGATGCTTCAGTGGTCAAAAACCTCGATTTATTCTTTTGGGTGCTTCCTTGTGACGAAGGGGAATAGTGAACATTATCAACAGACTTTGCCCATAGTCTCTGTCATTTGATTATCTTGGGTTTTCACATCATCAGTATTATAATGATTTAATATAAACTGTAGAATGAGGGCTGTAAACAAATAATTTGCAAATTTGTAATGTCTTGCAGCTGTTATAGAAATAGTTTACAGTTATGGGGTAGATTAACTAATTTTGCTGCCTCTTGTAAATACTCCATGAAGTTGCATTGTTATGCTTGTGTACTAGCTCTGCATTTGGTGGGGCTAACTTTTTGTCGTAGGTTATTTGCACAGACAGAGCTTGTTTTACCACAGTAATCACTATTATGTAGCCTTCCATGCATCAATACAAATCCCCACACTCTAGATTTGAAAAGAGAAAGAATTAAATTGGCTATTCAGAGCTAGGTGCACTTGGGTAAGCCTTTATCAGGCCTCAGGTGGTATTTGGGCTTTCTTCTTATTGTGTATCCATCTGTTTTCTTCAGCTTTTGGCTTATATTGTATTTGGTAGAAGATTAACTCTTGATAATTGACATCTTGCTGAATGAATATTTGCAGCAGACCAACTTCAGGATATAAACAGGAGACGCTGCAGTAGTCCATCGAGTAGTAATGTCAGATTGAAGGGTTTATGAGAAAATAGTTTATTTTAGAAACCTAGTGTCTCACTCATGTTGTCCTGAAATTTCAAGTTGTCCTTGAGGAATTTTAATATGTACACTTGATTCAGAAATATGTTCTCTAGAAAATGATAGGCAGGATCATTCTCAGTACAGTACTGTACTTGTTAACCATATGTAAATGTATTGTTAAATCTCTCTCGAGAGAAAATACATTGGGGTTTAAGTTTAAAGTATTTATAGGATTAAATGCTTTTTGTACTAACTGATTTATTATTTTTAGTGCCCTGGATGATGAAGGTTTGCTCACACGTCTGGGAAGGAGAATGGCAGAATTTCCTCTGGATCCAAACTTGTCCAAGATGCTTATTATGTCTGTCCACTTACAGTGTTCTGATGAGATTCTCACTATTGTTTCAATGTTGTCTGTGCAGAATGTATTTTATAGGTAAGCATTTTGATCATAATTGATCATTTGTTCGATACGTAATACAAACCCTCGGTCCTTTAACAATAGGAAGGTAACTAGCGGCAGCTGGGACGGTCGTAAGCTTCGAACAAGGGGAGAACGGTAGTTAACTGCTTGTCCGATCGTGCGCGCGCCGCGCGCCCGGGCGGTGAAGAATCACTTTTGCTTTCGGCCGTGGTGTGACAGGACGTGTTCGTCATCGCTCTGCCCGCTATTTCGTCGTGTGCTTTGGATGTTACAATTTCTTCTGACTGGTTTGTTTGTGGTCTTGAATGAAATTGTAAGTACTCTTTTTTCATTTTTCATTGAGTGAAGATTAATTAATCATGGATCAAGAAGAGCTTTCGCCGCGCCCACCAGCTGCCCGTAGAGTGTGTCCCGGGCTGGAGGGGCGTAAATGCGGCGGATTCCGCTCTTACCCAGATATTGATCCTCATGAGTTATGTTTTTTCGGTGTCGGGGGGTGGGCGAAGAATGCTCCCGAACCGAACCATGTAATGTCTGTGTAAATTGGTCCGAGGCGCAGTGGGTGCTGTACGAGGGTAGGAAGAGACGTAGGTCGACCAAGGAGTCGTCGGAAAGCTCTCCAGCGACTCCTTTGGTTACGGATACCTCGTCATCCTTCCTGCCTCCAGCTCAGCCCCCACGATTTGCGCCTTCCCCTGCGGGGGGGGTTTCGGAGTCCTTCTCCTCACTCGATCCGTCGAGTGTGGAGGAGGGTGCCCGATACCCGATGTGCAATTGTATTCGGGGTCTTCCGTCCGCTCTGGGTGGGGTTCGTCCTCCCCAGGCGTGAGGGTGCCCCTCTAACTGACCCGACTGTTCCTCCCTCAGGTGTGCCTTCTGTGAGTGACGACCTTGGACAGGTGTGGGCGTCGTTGGGACTGCAGGGCGCCCCCAGTATCCAGGGCTTGATTCAACGGCTAGCGGGGTCGGCAGTGGTAACTCATGGTGTGGTTACAACAACGACCAATACTGTGTCAACACCAGCGTACGCCGCCCCTCCTCATGTGGTGTATACGCAACACATTGCGTCAGTGACTCCAACGGCGTCAATTCAAATGCCGATCGCTGCCGTACCTAAGAGGGGCGTGCCGCCGCCACTGGGTTTTTATGTGCTGCCGACGCCCGACTCTCGCTGCCCCAAAAGTTCGCCCCCTGGATCTACCGCCCGTCCCAATGATGAGTTTGGCTGAGATGGAGAGGTCTGTGACGCCGGACTATGCTGCCGTACCTGCCGTACCTGCAGCGAGTGTTGCTGGCCCAGCCCCTCGCGCCGCTCCTACGAAGCGCGCGGTGCGGGACTCTCATGTTGATGTTGCTGCTGGTGCTGGTCCTGCTGGTGCTGGTCCTATTGGTGCTGGTCCTGCTGCTGCTGGTCCTGCTGGTGCTGGTCCTGCTGGTGCTGGTCCTGATGGTGCTGGTCCTGCTGCTGATGTTCCTGCCGCTCCTGCCGTGCCTGCCCCTGCCCTCCCACGTCGCGTCTCGTCATGGAGGTGCTGCACCGGTCTCAGGTCTTTCCGGACAGGATCAGTCGGGGCGTGTTGCTTCGGCAATTGGCCCGACTTTCCGTGGATGGAAGACCTGACGTCCGTCCTGAGAGAGCTGACGAAGAAGAGGAAGAAGAAGAGGAAGATGTCGTCGTCGTCTTCATCGTCTTCTTCGTCGTCTGTTGCCGCCTCTTCCCCTTCGACTTCTAAGGCTTCCAAAGCCGAAGAAGAAGAAGGCTGCCTCCTCCCCCCCTAAGAAGGCTCCTACGGACCTTCGAAGGGCCCGTCTCGCTCTGGCGTAACGGGGGGGTGCTTCTGCTGGTCCTCCTGTTCCCGGGCGGGAACGGGGGGCCCGTCTCCTCTTCTGAGAAGAAGAAGAAGACGGGGACCAAGGATGTGCTGGCTACTGCTGGTACATCCGCGCCTGGTCTTAGTAGCACTGGGGGCTGCTAAGTCCAGGTACCGGGCTCGACTTCTCGTTTGCGCGAGAAGGTCCGAGTGTACGGTCTCCCTCGGGGCGCGACCGTGCAGCCAACGTTCAAGAACGCCTTGAGCTTGCTCACCGCGATCACGACAGAGGCACGGAGCAGAAGACTGTCGAGAGTCGCGCAAGTGACGCTCGCCAGGCCAGCGGCCGCTCTCGTAGCGACCAGCCGGTACCTCGGGTTGACGTGACGGTCTCTGACCGGCCACGGGTTGAGGCTGAGAAGAGGTCCCCTCGACCAACGGCACCAGCTTCGGCTGGTACCAGCGGTTTGACGTGCCGTGAGGACGCTCACCGGTCTCACCGCGAAAGCGAGCTCTGCAGATCACCTGACCGCCGCTCCCACAGGGACCGGACGGAGACGGTGGCCAGCAGCAGCTCGTCTGACGCACGAGATCGGGGTCGACGTGCTCAGTCGAGCCGCTCGCCACAGGTGAGCGGCACGACCAGGCCTGCAGTTCGATCCCCACCGCGGGTTGGTGATCGGCTACAGCCCCCCACGTACGCTGGTCCTGCCAGCGAACGGGGGGGGAGCGTCAGGTCTGTCTCTCCTATACCTTCAACTTCCTCGGGCTACACCGGGAAGAGCGAGGTACCTAGGAGTGATCGTGAGAGGTGCGCCGCTCACGATCCCGCCACGACGCCGCACGAACCAGGCATGGTTTTAGGACCAGCCAGGTCGTACGCGCCAGTGGTTGGAGGCGACCGTCAGGGGTCTGTTGCTGTTCCTCCTTCTGAAGGAGGAGGGTCTCGAGAGCTGCTCCTGTTGGAGGGACTGGACGGTCCTACTCCTCAGGACGCTGTGACTCCTGAGATCCAGAGGAACTTTGCCCAGGTTATTGCGCTGATTCGTCAGCACAACGACCTGGGGGAAGGATCGCCGCTACCACCATCTGAGCCCACGTCCCGGCTCGAGTCATTTTGGGGCCCGCCAAGAGGGAACCCAAATTGACGGTGGGACTGCCGCGATCGGAGCTTGCAGACTCAGTCCTTGACCAGGTGGAGAATTTCGTCTCAGGACGAGAGGACTCACTTAAGTCAGGACGGTCTTCCAAGCTACTTCCTCCTCCTCTGCAGCGACAGCGGAAGTTCTACGTGCCATCATAGATCCAATACCGCCCAAACAGGTTAACCCGGAGCTAGCTAGCTAACTCCAGGTGTGTCCCTGCAGCAGCTCCTGTCGGAGAACCTGTGGTTCTCGCAGCAGGAGGCACTGGGCCTGGAAGCTACCGCTATGGCAGCTTTCCAGGCAGTCTCTTGGTTGGATCTGTGGTCCCTCACAGTATCCAAGGTCGCGGCCGACGCCGGGGGCGCTGCCCTCGAAGACGACCCCGACTTCAGGAGACTGTGCCAGTCTGGAGGTAGGGCCATCTCCTACCTCGCCCATCAGACGGCAAACCTGTGGGCCAACTTGGTTCTCCGTCGTAGGGACGCTGTCCTTACACGAGTAGCCAAGGGGCCGGGCGTGAAGGCGGTAAATGGACTACGTAACGGACCAATGAAGAGTTCCTCCGCTCTCTTTCCCGGAGAGATGGTGGACGCTGCGGTGGAAAGACGGCGCACTGATGACAGTGACCGTCTGGTTCACCAGGCAGTTACGAAGGTTTCTGGGCAACCTCGTACATCTGCGGCTAAGCCTAAGAGTTTAGCTAGCGCTTCCTCGGCTGCTAAGACGGCTGCTCCATCGAAGCCCCGAGGAAAGACTCTTCCTGCTTCAACTTCTGGTAAAGGAGGCCGTAACCAGCCCTCCTCCCAGCCCTCCTTTCCCCGGAGGAGGTGCTGGGAAGAAGTCGAAGCGAGGTGGGAAACGCTAGGGACGGCGTTCCCCCTCACCAGCTGCCGGGAAGTGGGGGGGTGCCTGGCGAGCCATTTGGGCAACTTGGCAGCGCTACGGTGCCGAGACCTGATAGTAGACGTCCTTCGGGAGGGATATCTACTACCCTTCGAATCTCGGCCACCCCTCACCTCCAACCCGGTCCATCTGGCAGACATATGTTCTGGGATCCTCAAAGGACGACGCTCTTCGGCAGAGATTTCAAGACCATGCTGACCAAACGAGCTGTAGAGTCGTTAGTGGATCGGTCACCGGTCTTTACAGCCGCCTTTTTCTTAGTGGAAAAGGCATCGGGGGGCTGGCGCCCGGTGATAGATCTCTCTCCCCTGCACCGATTCGTTCGCCAGACTCGGTTCAAGATGGAGACGGCACGTTTCCGTGCTGACTCCATCAGGGAGAACACGATTCAATGCTTTCAGTGGACCTGAAGGATGCGTATTTCCAAATACCCATCCATCAGTCCTCCAGAAAGTACCTCCGCTTCATCTCTTCGAGGGACGGTGTACCAATTCAGGGCACTTTGCTTCGGTCTCTCAACCGCCCCACAGGTGTTCACGCGAGTGTTCACGCTGGTGTCTGCTTCGGGCCCATTCGCACGGGAATCGTCTTCTGAGGTATCTCGACGATTGGCTGGTCCCTGGCGAGCTCCCGCTCGCAGTTGCTGCAGGACAGGGATCGACTTCTAAAGTTTTGTCGCGATCTGGGGATCGTGATAAACTACGAGAAGTCCGATCTCGAACCCAACCACAGAATGAATGAAAGTACCTGGGTATGCTGATCGATACGGTAGCAGCTCAAGTCCGCCCCGCAGACTTGAGGATGCATTCAAATTCAGGGAGGCAGCCGCCGGTTCCTGACTCGGCAGGAACAGGCAGCTCAGCAATGGCAAGTCGTGATCGGCCACCTGTCGTCACTCGAGAAGTTAGTTCCTCACGGACGTCTTCACCTGCGGTCTCTCCAGTGGAGACTAAGGGAGAGTTGGTCACAGGTAAAGGATCCACCTTACTTCCCCGTGTCCATCACGGAGAAGGTGAGGCAGGACCTAGCCTGGTGGCTCGACGACAGGAACCTCTTAAGAGGAGTGCCCCTACGCACTCCCCCCCCGGAGATGCTGCTGTTCTCAGACGCATCGACCGAGGGTATGGGGCGCACACCTGGAGGAGTTGCTGGCTGCAGGTGTGGGACCATCACGACAAGCACCTTCACATCAATGTCCTGGAACTCAAGGCGGCGTTTTACGCTCTCCAAGAGTTCCAAGACCGCTTGATGGGACACTCGGTGGTGTTGATGTGCGACAACACCACAGTAGTGGCATACGTCAACAAGCAGGGGGGCCTAGTGTTCCTCTCTGTCTCTCCCGCTACACCAGTTGACTGCAGGTGCACGAGTGGGCCACGGCTCACTCGATAGAGCTGTCAGCACGCTACATTCCAGGCAAGAGGAATGTAGTAGCGGACAAGCTCAGCCGTCGGGATCAGGTAATAGGGACCGAGTGGTCCCTACACCCAGAAGTGGCGGAAAGGCTCTTCAACCTGTGGGGGCGTCCAGTCATAGACCTGTTCACCACCCGGCACAACAAAAAACTTCAAGTTTTTTGCTCAGCCGTGCCGGACCCATGGCAGCTGCAGAGGACGCTCTTAAACAACACCCCATGGGACAACCTCTTCGTCATACGCCTTTCCTCCCTTTCCGTCCTGATTCGGAAAGTGATCAGCCGAGCGCTGGTCACTCCCAATTCTCAGGAATGATCCTGTGGCTCCCAAACGACCTCAAGCCGTTTGGTATCCGGACCTGCTGGCTCTTCTTGCAGAAGAACCGAGAGAGATGCCCCACTGGCACAACCTTCTAGCCCAGCCACACGTAGAGCGGTACCACCGAGCAGTCCAGTCCCTACAACTTCACGGCTGGCTGTTATCCACCATCTCTTGCGAACGAGAGGCTTTTCTCGCAGCGCAGCAACAGAGATGGCTGGACACGTCAGACAGTCCTCTGCAGCTGTGTACCAGGGGAAGTGGGCCGTCTTCTGTGGTTGGTGTCGTAGACGGGGTCTATCTCCTCTCAGAGCCACTCTTCAGCAGGTAGCGGATTTCCTCGTATTTCTTCGCGAGAGAAGCTCCTCTCAGTACCCACACAGTTAAAGGGATATTAGAGGCTGGCACTGGCACTCGTCCTAAAAACTGAGGGGACTGACATCTCGAACTCGTTCGAGATCTCCTTGCTAATGAGGAGCTTCGAAAGGTCTTGCCCACCCAGGGAGCTCAGGCCACCTGAGTGGGATGTGACTCTCGTCCTTAGGAGTTTGACTCGAAGACCATTCGAGCCACTCCGAGAGTCGTCAGACAGGGATCTGACCCTCAAGACCCTCTTCTTGCTGGCCCTGGCATCGGCGAAGAGAGTAGGGGAACTTCATGGTCTGTCCTTCAATGTTAAACATTCCAGGGGCTGGGGATCGGTGACGCACTCGATTTCGTCCCGAATTTTCGTAGCTAGACTCAGAATCCGTCGATCCCTGACGACAGGTTCGAGTCTTTCACAATCCCCTCCCTAATGGATTTCACCGACAACGATACGATGAGATGCTGCTTTGTCCTGTGAGGGCGCTACGGCGCTATCTGAAGAAAACTCGACACCTCAGGCCTGAGTGTCGACGCCTCTTCGTTAGCACTGGGGTTACCAAGAAAGAAGTATCCAAGAACACGCTTTCTTTCTGGCTGCGTGAGGTGATCAGGAGAGCGTACGAGGCTGATGGTAGTGACGACATCCGTACGCTCCGACCGAGAGCCCACGAAGTCAGAGGTATTGGACCCTCTTTGGCGTTCCGCAAGAACTTCTCCGTGGCGCAGGTCCTGAAGGCAGGTGTCTGGCCAACCAGACTACCTTCACGTCCTTCTACCTTCGGATATTGCCCACAAGTCCTTGGATACTTTTTTCCTTGGGACCTGTGGTGGCTGCTCACACGTTGTGTAAGCTTACCCAGCACCCGAGCAGGCAGAACAGCATCGATTCCTGGTGTGACTGTAGGAATGAATGGTTGAATGAGAGTGCGACTGGCTTCTCTTCTCCATCTTTCTCTCTCTCTACCTGTGGGCAGAGGGGCACGGTCGTCACCATGCTGGAAAGGAATCCGATGCAGGTAAGCTACTCAACCGAGCCCCAATCTATCCCTTTAGTTAGGGATAGAAGCTAATATCCTCCACTCCCTCCAACAAGGGGGAAGGAGTGGATGCCTACTTGAGACAAACCCATAACTTTATGTTGGCTCCTGTACAGGAACAAGTTCTTGCAATGCTGGTACGACGAGATACGCTTGCCTCTCTCGGTTAGTACTTGGCTCAGAGGTCTGACCATTGATCCTGCGGTGCACACCCCGATCAATCGGACAGAGGTTTGGATCCCTCCCTTGCTCTTACGACCAGGGAGGCATTCCAAGGTTGCGACGAACACCAGTCTGTTCACCAAAAAGACTCAGATTCCACCCACCAAGAAGTGAGTCTTCCTATTGTTAAAGGACCGAGGGTTTGTATTACGTATCGGAACAACAAATGACAATTTGTCGAAAATTGCATTTTTCCTAACTATACCAAACCTGAGGTCCTTTTACATATAGTCCCACCTCATACCACCCCTCACTCTGCAACTTTTTGCATGGGCCTAAAGCAAAAGTGATTCTTCACCGCCCGATCGGACAAGCAGTTAACTACCGTTCTCCCCTTGTTCGAAGCTTACGACCGTCCCAGCTGCCGCTAGTTACCTTCCTATTGTTAAAGGACCTCAGGTTTGTATAGTTAGGAAAAATGCAATTTTCGACAAATTGTCATTTTTATGTTAATTGTATGCCTGTGTAGAATAATGAATATACTGTAGTGGTGAAATGAATATACCTGTAGTGGAGTAAGTTTACGAATATATTCATGTACAAAATTTTATTTTCAGGCCAAAGGAGAAACAAGCCTTAGCTGACCAAAAGAAAGCAAAGTTTAACCAAGCAGAAGGGGACCATTTGACCTTACTTGCAGTCTATAATTCCTGGAAGAACAATAAATTTTCTAATGCTTGGTGCTACGAGAACTTTGTTCAGATGCGAACTTTGAAAAGGGCACAGGATGTGAGAAAGCAGCTTTTGGGTATTATGGATAGGTAAGCAAAATACAGTCCACTCATTTGTAGTTGCGTGAAGCATAAATGTTCTGACTTCCATAGTACAATTCCCTCATATGGGTGCTGCTTGCAGGATACCTTTTATGGCACACTGTAAATAGTACTGCAGCTTTTTTGCTATTGTTCGTCTTCCATTTAGTTTCTTACTTCAATTCCTTTTCCATCTAGTTGTCCATGTCCACTTTTTTCATTCAACCTTGCTGATTTGACTTCTAAGAAAAAAAACCATGCTGAGGAATGTACAGTGTTTTCTTGTTTTTGCTATTTCCTATTTTATTTTATTTTTATTTTCTTGTAGGTGTCAAGTGAATTTTACACCTCCAAAGTTTGGTAAAAGTAATATAACCTCAAGAGGATATAATTTTTCCCAATTTTTTCCAGGCATAAATTAGATGTAGTGAGCTGTGGCAAGAATGTAGCTAGAGCACAAAAAGCCATCTGCTCAGGCTTCTTCCGTAATGCAGCCAAGAAGGACCCCCAGGAAGGTTATCGCACATTGGTTGACTCTCAAGTGGTTTATATTCATCCGTCATCTGCTCTCTTCAATAGGCAACCAGAATGGTGAGTTTTCTTTCTTTTTGGTTATTTTGGCTTATAAACTGATGAGAGTAAGACTTTAATTGTTTGAAATATTTTTTTATTAATATTATATTCCATCTTCTTTCAGGGTTGTGTACCATGAATTAGTGCAGACTACAAAAGAATACATGCGTGAAGTTACTACAATTGACCCAAAGTGGTTGGTAGAATTTGCACCTTCACTGTTCAAACAGGGTGATCCTACGAAACTCAGTAAATACAAGAAAAACCAGAGACTGGAGCCGTTGTACAACAAATACGAGGAACCAAACTCTTGGAGAATATCTCGAGTTCGCAGGAGAAGAAACTGATTTCTTCGGATTTATGTTGTATTTATTTTGTACAGCTTTATTTGTAAGTTACTAAGTATTAATAATTTGATCTATAGTTTTCATAGTTTGGTGTAATGTATTTATACATTAAATTTCTTTTTTTATGTAAAGTTTTTTATTATGGCATACTTAGTCATTAAGTACATAATTGTTTACACAAAAGGACACCTAAATATAGAAGTATTATTGTTTCGGACATTGCTGATTAAAATGGAGGCATGTTTACGTTCATTTATGAACTGCTGAACAATGTATAGGCTGTTAAAAATGGAATGATTCTCAAACCAGGATACTTAAAACAAAATTTTCCATTAATTTTATTATTCAATACTTTGTCAAGATTACCTAAATAAGAAACATCATCTACCTACTCCAATTCCAGCTGATAAATATAGATATAGTCATAAGATACAGTAATATTGATGGACAATGAATTAATACCACACACAAATTACTTCCATAGCTTCTTAATAGACATATTCTTCTCGCTATCCTTCTGCATGACCTTTGCAACAGCCATCTCAAAATCTTCCTGAGTGACATGGACGCGTCGCTCTCGAAGGGCATACATGCCTGCCTCTGTGCAGACGTTGACTTCAGCTCCTGAAGCACCAGGCATCATTTCAGCAATCTTTCGTAAATTGATGCCTCTGGTCAAGTTCATTTTGCGAGAGTGAATCTGCAGAGAAAGATGAAATTCATTGGTAACTTCTAGTAAACATGTCAAAAGCATTTACAATACTTATTTTTATATTTGTCTATGAGACAATTAAAACTAGGCAATTTATTTCATGGCTTTGTAGGTTCTCTTAGCAGGAAAATTCAGATTTTTAATACTTAACAAAAACAATAAAAAATTATTATGGATTTTGACAGTGAATACAAAAATGACCGTGGATTTAAACAGTGAGTATAAATAGATTCCATATGTTTGTTTAGCTTCCATAATTCCAGTCTATCTTAAGCTGCAAAAATTCTCATAAAAATCATTCCTTGGGCTGTCAAGGATTTGACAAGGTAACTTGACATGAATATCTTAAACAAATCCTAAATAAAATCTAAAGGGATGCTTGTCTTTAAAACCTTAGGCTTACTGGATTATTTTATATACATTAACTAAAGATACCTATTAGGTTTATACAAAATACACAAACCTTCAGGATATCCAATCTTGCTTCCTCATTGGGAGCAGGGAATTCAATCTTACGGTCAATACGTCCAGGGCGTAACAGGGCTGGATCCAAGATATCTATGCGATTAGTAGCCATAATCACCTGTAACATGAGAAAGTTTCTTCTAAATTCAGGTTCACTTTAATACACCTATATAAAATAACAAACTTTAAACTAATATTTATAGGAACTAATTACAACAATATGATCTAATTTTTGTCTATCACACTTTTTATTGTGTATCTTGGCTTATATTCATTACTGTTTAAGCATTGTATATGCTGCTTGCCTTGATATTTTTTGTGGCTTCAAAACCATCTAACTGGTTAAGCAATTCTAACATGGTACGTTGAACCTCAGAGTCTCCACCGCTTCCAGACTCGATACGAGATGATCCGATGGAATCAATTTCGTCCATGAAGATGATGGAAGGGGCATGTTCTCGTGCCATCACGAACAATTCTCTAACCATTCTTGAACCCTCACCTTCAAAGAAATTTTTAGATTACATAAATACCAAGAGTAAATAGACAATCTTGTTGCGTACAGCACTAACGTTTTCTTGATATTTTATATGCCAGTACTTTTCAAAACAAAATTTTCTCCATATGTTGGAAATCTGAGCTAGAAGATATACAGTTTACAACAAACGAGTAAAAATATCACAAACTCAAACCAGTAAAAGTGGAATGATACTATAAAATGATTAAAGCTTACCAAT
>NC_061103.1:32554756-32587637 GCF_015104395.2 Macrobrachium nipponense | reverse complement strand
ATTGGTAAGCTTTAATCATTTTATAGTATTCATTCCACTTTTTTACTGGTTTGAGTTGTGATATTTTTACTCGTTTTGTTGTAAACTGTATTCTTCTAGCTCAGATTTCCAACATATGGAGAAAATTTTGTTTTGAAAAGTACTGGCATATAAAATATCAAGAAACGTTAGTGCTGTACGCAACAAGATTGTCTATTTTGTCTTGGTATTTTATGTTAATCTAAAAAATTTCTTTAAGAAGGTGAGGGTTCAAGAATGGTTAGAGAATTGTTCGTGATGGCACGAGAACATGCCCCTTCCATCATCTTCATGGACGAAATTGATTCCATCGGATCATCTCGTATCGAGTCTGGAAGCGGTGGAGACTCTGAGGTTCAACGTACCATGTTAGAATTGCTTAACCAGTTAGATGGTTTTGAAGCCACAAAAAATATCAAGGCAAGCAGCATATACAATGCTTAAACAGTAATGAATATAAGCCAAGATACACAATAAAAAGTGTGATAGACAAAAATTAGATCATATTGTTGTAATTAGTTCCTATAAATGTTATTAGTTTAATGTTTGTTATTTTATATAGGTGTATTAAAGTGAACCTGAATCTAGAAGAAACTTTCTCATGTTACAGGTGATTATGGCTACTAATCGCATAGATATCTTGGATCCAGCCCTGTTACGCCCTGGACGTATTGACCGTAAGATTGAATTCCCTGCTCCCAATGAGGAAGCAAGATTGGATATCCTGAAGGTTTGTGTATTTTGTATAAACCTAATAGGTATCTTTAGTTAATGTATATAAAATAATCCAGTAAGCCTAAGGTTTTAAAGACAAGCATCCCTTTAGATTTTATTTAGGATTTGTTTAAGATATTCATGTCAAGTTACTTTGTCAAATCCTTGACAGCCCAAGGAATGATTTTTATGAGAATTTTTGCAGCTTAAGATAGACTGGAATTATGGAAGCTAAACAAACATATGGAATCTATTTATACTCACTGTTTAAATCCATGGTCATTTTTGTATTCACTGTCAAAATCCATAATAATTTTTTATTGTTTTTGTTAAGTATTAAAAATCTGAATTTTCCTGCTAAGAGAACCTACAAAGCCATGAAATAAATTGCCTAGTTTTAATTGTCTCATAGACAAATATAAAAATAAGTATTGTTAATGCTTTTGACATGTTTACTAGAAGTTACCAATGAATTTCATCGTTCTCTGCAGATTCACTCTCGCAAAATGAACTTGACCAGAGGCATCAATTTACGAAAGATTGCTGAAATGATGCCTGGTGCTTCAGGAGCTGAAGTCAAAGGCGTCTGCACAGAGGCAGGCATGTATGCCCTTCGAGAGCGACGCGTCCATGTCACTCAGGAAGATTTTGAGATGGCTGTTGCAAAGGTCATGCAGAAGGATAGCGAGAAGAATATGTCTATTAAGAAGCTATGGAAGTAATTTGTGAGTGGTATTAATTCATTGTCCATCAATATTACTGTATCTTATGACTATATCTATATTTATCAGCTGGAATTGGAGTAGGTAGATGTTTCTTATTTAGGTAATCTTGACAAAGTATTGAATAATAAAATTAATGGAAAATTTTGTTTTAAGTATCCTGGTTTGAGAATCCTTCCATTTTTAACAGCCTATACATTGTTCAGCGGTTCATAAATGAACGTAAACGCGCCTCCATTTTAATCAGCAATGTCCGAAACAATAACAATTCTATATTTAGGTGTACTTTTGTGTAATCAATTATGTACTTAATGACAAGTATATGCCATAATAAAATACTTTACATAAAAAAAGAAATTTAATGTATAAATACATTACACCAAACTATGAAAACTATAGATCAAATTATTAATACTTAGTAACTTACAAATAAAGCTGTACAAAATAAATACAACATAAATCCGAAGAAATCAGTTTCTTCTCCTGCGAACTCGAGATATTCTCCAAGAGTTTGGTTCCTCGTATTTGTTGTACAACGGCTCCAGTCTCTGGTTTTTCTTGTATTTACTGAGTTTCGTAGGATCACCCTGTTTGAACAGTGAAGGTGCAAATTCTACCAACCACTTCGGGTCAATTGTAGTAACTTCACGCATGTATTCTTTTGTAGTCTGCACTAATTCATGGTACACAACCCTGAAAGAAGATGGAATATAATATTAATAAAAAATTTCAAACAATTAAAGTCTTACTCTCATCAGTTTATAAGCCAAAATAACCAAGAAAGAAAGAAAACTCACCATTCTGGTTGCCTATTGAAGAGAGCAGATGACGGATGAATATAAACCACTTGAGAATCAACCAGTGTGCGATAACCTTCCTGGGGGTCCTTCTTGGCTGCATTACGGAAGAAGCCTGAGCAGATGGCTTTTTGTGCTCTAGCTACATTCTTGCCACAGCTCACTACATCTAATTTATGCCTGGAAAAAATTGGGAAAAATCATATCCTCTTGAGGTTATATTACTTTTACAAAACTTTGGAGGTGTAAAATTCACTTGACGCCTACAAGAAAATAAAAATAAAATAAAATAGGAAATAGCAAAAACAAGAACACAATGTACATTCCTCAGCATGGTTTTTTTTCTTAGAAGTCAATTCAGCAAGGTTGAATGAAAAAAGTGGACATGGACAACTAGATGGAAAAGGAATTGAAGTAAGAAACTAAATAGAAGGCGAAAAATAGAAAAAAAGCTGCAGTACTATTTACAATGTGCCATAAAAGGCATCCTGTAAGCAGCACCCATATGAGGGAATTGTACTATGGAAGTCAGAACATTTATGCTTCACAACTACAAATGAGTGGATTGTATTTTGCTTACCTATCCATAATACCCAAAAGCTGCTTTCTCACATCCTGTGCCCTTTTCAAAGTTCGCATCTGAACAAAGTTCTCGTAGCACCAAGCATTAGAAAATTTATTGTTCTTCCAGGAATTATAGACCGCAAGTAAGGTCAAATGGTCCCCTTCTGCTTGGTTAAACTTTGCTTTCTTTTGATCAGCTAAGGCTTGTTTCTCCTTTGGCCTGAAAATAAAATTTTGTACAGGAATATATTCCTAAACTTACTCCACTACAGTATATTCATTACCACTACAGTATATTCATTATTCTACACAGGCATACAATTAAAATAAAAATGATCAATTATGATCAAAATGCTTACCTATAAAATACATTCTGCACAGACAACATTGAAACAATAGTGAGAATCTCATCAGAACACTGTAAGTGGACAGACATAATAAGCATCTTGGACAGGTTTGGATCCAGAGGAAATTCTGCCATTCTCCTCCCCAGACGTGTGAGCAAACCTTCATCATCCAGAGCACTAAAAATAATAAATCAGTTAGTACAAAAAGCATTTAATCCTATAAATACTTTAAACTTAAACCCCAATGTATTTTCTCTCTCGAAAGATTTAACATTACATTTATATATGGTTAACAAGTACAGTACTGTACTGAGAATGATCCTGCCTATCATTTTCTAGAGAACATATTTCTGAATCAAGTGTACATATTAAAATTCCTCAAGGACAACTTGAAATTTCAGGACAACATGAGTGAGACACTAGGTTTCTAAAATAAACTATTTTCTCATAAACCCTTCAATCTGACATAACTTCTCGATGGACTACTGCAGCATCTCCTGTTTATATCCTGAAGTTGGTCTGCTGCAAATATTCATTCAGCAAGATGTCAATTATCAAGAGTTAATCTTCTACCAAATACAATATAAGCCAAAAGCTGAAGAAAACAGATGGATACAAAATAAGAAGCAAGCCCAAATGCCACCTGAGGCCTGATAAAGGCTTACCCAAGTGCACCTAGCTCTGAATAGCCAATTTAATTCTTTCTCTTTTCAAATCTTGAGTGTGGGGATTTGTATTGATGTATGGAAGGCTACATAATAGTGATTACTGTGGTAAAAAAAGGCTCTGGCTGTGCAAATAACCTACGACAAAAAGTTAGCCCCACCCAAATGCAGAGCTGGTACACAAGCATAACAATGCAACTTCATGGAGTATTTACAAGACGCAGCAAAATTAGTTAATCTACCCCATAACTGTAAACTATTTCTATAACAGCTGCAAGACACTACAAATTTGCAAATTATTTGTCTACAGCCCTCATTCTACAGTTTATATTAAATCATTATAATACAGATGATGTGAAGACCCAAGATAATCTAATAACAGAGACTATGGGCAAAGTCTGTTGATAATGTTCACTATTCCCCTTCGTCACAAGGAAGCACCCAAAAGAATAAATCTAGGTTTTTGACCACCGAAGCATCTAAACCCTCCTCTTTCTTCCCAGCCTTCAATGAAAACAAATGCAGCAGGTAAAGCACCAATTTATAAGACCAATTTTTATCAATACACAAAATTTTGATGATTTCATACATCATCTTAACACAAACCTCAGAGAATGAAGCGTTTCTAAGGCCATAACCATAGCATCTGTTGGAGGAGGGTCCATAAAATCAAATCCTAAAAGATCATTTATTCCCATTGCTTTAAGCTGTAGTACAGTTGCAGCAAGGTTAGTTCTCTGAATGTCAGGTACATTTGTAGGAAGCATCTCATCTCTGCAAAAATAAAGGAGCACATATTAAAACTGGAGTATACCAGTAAAGAAAAAATACTATTTCTGGTGAACAAGGAAAATGGAGTCTCAAGAATAATGAGCACTATGATACATGACTTTAAAAGTAAACTGAAAAGACAACAGATAACCTTTTGGGTAAAAATTTCACTCATGATATCGCTTAAAATTTGCATTAAAAATTTGTATTTTAGCAAACGTTTCTTAAACACACTCCCAAAGGAACAATCAAACCGTAACATGATTATTTAAAACAATATTATTCAATTCTCCATAACTCTTCATTATGTTGCAATTTTAACAACTACAGAAAATTCAAGATCTTACCTATAAGCTCTCTCGGTATATAGTCTATACGTTTTACCTGGTCCTGTCCTCCCAGCACGTCCAGCTCTCTGCTTGGCTCCAGCCTGTGATACTGGAGTTACCATCAACGAATCCATTCCAGTTTTTGGATTATATACTTTTTGCTTCACAAAGCCTGAAGTAGAAGTAAAGTATATTTGTAAAATAAAGTATTGTACTTTTCTTTTTCACATAATTAAGGCACTCTGGCTTATAAAAGTCTGAATAAGAATATAAATAACAGGTTAAAACAACACAACTGTAACAAAGAGCATAATGAAAAAGCTTTCACCATTTATTCATTAAAATACCTGCATTTTGGTCATAATATTAATGTATTTATCTACATCAATGAGGAAAACTTTATAGGAATGGAAATTCCCATTCATGTTTTCTGACTAGCATTAATGAAGTACAGTAATACATTAACTCACCTGGATCCACAACATAATATACACCATCGATGGTTAATGAGGTCTCAGCAATGTTTGTAGCTATGACAACTTTCCGGGAACCTGGTGGTGCTGGTTCAAATATCCTTGTTTGCATTTCTGAGGGCAATGCTGAATACACAGGAAGAATGATGAGCTCTGGTACGTCACTCCCTAAAGCTTTCATTCGCTCATACAGCAGTTCGCATGCAGTATCAATTTCTTCTTGTCCAGTCAAGAAAACAAGAATGTCTCCAGGAGGTTCTGATAAGTGAATCTGCATCACAGTAATCAAAGCAGCATCTAAGTAGTCTGTCTCAGGTTCTCGAGTGTATAAGATCTCAACTGGGAAAGTTCGACCAGGGATTGTGAAAATGGGCGCTTGGTTAAAATACTCTGAAAACTTTACAGCATCCAAGGTGGCTGATGTAACAATAAGCTTAAGTTCAGGCCTCTTTGCTACTGCTTGTTTCAAAAGACCAAATAAAACATCAGTGTAAATTGTCCTTTCATGGGCTTCATCCAACATAATACAAGCATAAGCTGACATATCTGGGTCAATTAGACATTCCCTGAGTAACATACCATCTGTCATGTACTTAATAACAGTTTCCGAACTTGTGCAATCCTCAAATCGAATAGTGTATCCAACCTCTTGGCCTAACCTACAACCAAATTCTTCCGACACTCTCTTAGCAACAGACATAGCTGCAACTCTCCTGGGCTGTGTGCATCCTATCTTTCCCTTTGCAGTAAATCCAGCTTCAGCCAGATATTGAGTTATTTGTGTGGTTTTTCCTGAACCTGTCTCCCCAACAACAATGAGAATGTGATTATCATGAATAGCCTTAATTAGCTGTTCTCGGAGTTTGAAGATTGGCAAGCTTTGCCGCTGTTCCAAAAGAGACATGTTAGTCTTTTTACCATAAGAGCCTCTTGTTCCCCCTGTTAATAAAGAAAGAATATTTGTTTTAATTGTAGTAAACAGGATATTGATAAATCTAAATGAACTAACATTATGCCTATCCATAAACATTTTGTGTACTGATGGACACTGTCAGGAATGAAAACGTTTATGCCACTCAGTTAAAAATATACAAAATAAAACTAAGAATTATAGAGAAGGAAAAGAAACATTTCCCAAGTTATACTACAATAGTAAAGTTATTGACTGTTTTATTTTCATATAGGTATACTCAGGTATCTTTCATTCTTTTTCAATAAGGTAATTCTCTACCTGGAAGAGACATAATCATTCTCCAGGTAATTCTCTCCCTTGTAGCTATATTACATTTAACCATTCCTAGTACAATGAAATAGTACATAGTTCAGTCAAGATGAAGTTCATTTAATAACACTACCATAAGATCGAGTAAGAAAAAAATTATTGGGTGCAACAAAGTTACTCGTTATTTCTTTATTTATAAAATTACAATTTGGTGAATTTTGACTTAACCCTTATAAAAAATAAATGTTTACTAAAATTCAATCAATTTACCTTCCAAAGTAATAAGATTTCTAAGAATCTGACCAAAAGAACAGCTTTTAAATGAATGATGCAAGTTCGAGAAGTTCAAAAGATGATATTGTTATGATACAATAAAGTTTGTTCATACTTACCTGGCAGATATATATAATCAAGTACCCACCCACCTCCCCTCAGGGGACAGTGGAAATAAAAATTATGAATAGAAAATGGGAATAGTTCCTGATACCCGCCTCCCAGCGGCGGGAATGGGTACTAACCACCTGGCCGACCACTGCGTGTGTCGGAAGTTTTTAAAATTCTGTCGGACTTCAGAAAATACAGCTATATATATATCTGCCAGGTAAGTATGAACAAACTTTATTGTATCATAACAATATCATTTTGTTCATGAAACTTACCTGTCAGATATATATATAGCTGAATCCCACCTTTGGAGGTGGGAAGGGACAGAATAGAAGGATTTTGGGAAACAAATGCATGCAGATGATTTACATCTTGGTTCCACCTGTTAGCATAGCTGACTTCGTGATTACTGTCACCCAAGTCTGCTTGTGCTACTAGAGTTGCCAGCGAGGTAGAGACCTATATAGCTGGTGCACTCCAGATGATCTGTCAACAGGGGCGAGACCACGACGTGACTAGACCATATTGACCATACCATGAGGGCTAAGAAGTAAAATAAATATATATATATATAAATATATATATCACCACCTGACCAACCTAGCCAAAGTTAAGGTGTGTTAACTAAGGCTTAAGAGTTAAGAAGTCGCCGTTGTCGGCGACTCAACAACTAAATTAAGAGCTCTTCCTAACCATTTTCTACAGGATAGGATGAGTGGTACTTCTTGCCCCCAAGATTGTGTCTGCAGACACGTATGGCCCTAGCGAGCAGCAGATCTCAATGCCATCTTCACATCTCGCAGGGAGTGTGAAGTGAACACAGAGTTGCTTCGCTAAAACATGGTACTCAGGATGTTGCTGAGTGCCATGCTCTGTTGAAATGCTTCCGAGGCCGCGCCCTCACCTCGTGAGCATTCAGATAAAAGATTTCAATCTTTGTGCAAACACAATGAAGGAGCATTTTTGAAAGAACTCCTTAACACTAAAGCCAGGCTGTTCTTCGATATGGGCAAGTCTGGTCTTTTTCGAACACTGCAGATTGCCCGATTGACTTCGACTTTCTTGAGTTTTATGTAGATAAAACTTGAGAGACCCGACAGGGCACAGGACTCTCTCTGGCTCCTGCCCACTAACTTGTGCCATCCTTGCTTCCAAGCTCCTGGCCCAAGGACAAAACGGGTTACCATTCTTAGGCCACAACGGAAGGGTTAGAGAGCACACCGCCTTGTGTTCTCTAAAGCCAAAACTTGTGACGATGGCTTAAAATCTCACTAACCCTCTTTGTCGTATCTAGGGTGGTTAGAAGAAGGCCTTCCTGATCACATGCAAGAAGTTAACAGGTAGGAGAGGTTCGAATGCTTTGACATCAAGAACTTCAGACTACGTCTAAGTTCCATATTGAAAGCTTCGATCTGGACATGCACAGTCAGTCCGTCTGTACTAAAGTCAGGTGACCGACCAGTTGACCAGTCAGACGAATCAAGGACAGCAAGGCTGTACCCTGAAGACCATAAGGCACTATTCTTCGCTGAAGGATGATGTCTGGACTGCCTGGGCGATTCAATCTAAGCAACCTTGGGGGTGTATCACGCAACCCAACGTCGTCAGCGAATCAACTCCTGACTCGAGCTTCTTGGTGCAGGAGAAAGGAGTGAGGAGCAAAAAGGCGATTCAGTCCCGAAGGAAGAATGCCTGACAGTCCAACCTGGTCTCATGTTACACGATCATCGGGGGTGTATAAACGCAACCGACTTCGTCAACAAGAAACTCAGGGCTACTATATGTCGCCTGATCTCGCACAAGTGTCTGACTCCGAGAAAACAGGTGAGACAAAAAGTAGATGGTGAGCGAGGTTCGAGATTCCACAGAACTCAAAGATCGTGAAGGGCTTTGTTGTTTGACAGACGCAAATCTCTGAGCCCAAAGGCCGTCAACAACATATTTGCGTATTCTTTAATAGTTGTGACTGCCAGCTTATCCCATTCTTCAGACGGAAATGGAAGACGGTAATCTTATTCCTGTCAACATCTCGATAGCCTGAACGTAGTCAAGACTCAGAGCGGAGAGGTTATAGGTACCTTTCGAGTTAGAGTAGACCGACTCTCTCGGAAAAGGTCCTTGGAAAGTGAACTAGGAAGTATGTGACCTCTGTAATCCAGGATCCTGAAGGCCAACATGGGGCGATCAGCGTCATTGTCGCTCCCTGTGACGTCATAAATCCTCTTATTACATTTCCTAAGCGATTGAAAAAAGGGGAAAAAGAGACTAAATATCCATCCCCGTTCAATATCATAGGATGGCGTTTAATGGTACCGATCCCGGATCGAGAATAAGGGAGCAGAGAAGAAGAAGCCTCTTCGTCCTCAACATATCGAAGAGAAGAATGAAAGGGCGTCCCTAAAGTCTCCACAACTCTCAACTTACTTCTAAAGAAAGATTCCACTCGGAAGTCAATAGTTGCTGCCGTTGATCGAGACGATTCGTACGGACTTTCGCAATCCGGTAACGAACCTCTAGAGGATCGTTACATTCTACGCCTGTTGTTATAATAGGCTTTCTCGTAAACTCGAACAGGGACCGAGAGAAGATACTTCTTAAGATATGAGAGAGCTGTGGAATATCAGAGTTGATCTGGACCACTGGTTCCCAAAACTCGTTACGAGGACTGGAGGGACTACCGAATCGCTTTTACTTCTTTCAGATTAAGATCCAGGACATCTGAAACCCTATCCAGATGTCCGGCACCTTCTTTCTATCACCTCAGGTGATAAACGCACTGAGAGATGTTCAGAATCATTCCTAGATCTTGAATAATATTTCAGTTTCCCGGTAGGAAAAAACTGTGGTCTGAATTGCAGTCTATTCGGGGAAACAAACTTCTTCAGGAAGGAAATGGTCCCCAGCAAGCTCATCCATTCCATCCCCGAGTATGCTTACTTCCCTAATAAGGCTGCGCTTTGCCTAAGCAGGAGAGCATATAAAAGTTGCAATGTTGCGGTAGACTCGTAGTTCTATACCGTGCGGTAACGAGCACCGAAAGGATTAAGAGATAACTCTGTTGAACATAGTAAGGCAAAACGAATGCAACGTTTATTCATTCACGTAAGAAATCCCCTCAATCTAGGCTAAAGTCCGTGATTGTAGGGCAGAGTTACAGTTAGTCAGTCAATCCCGCAGGAGAGACGTAACCGCCAGCACAGAGATACGGTTAGTCAGTCAATCCCGCAGGAGAGAGAGACGTAACCTACGGCGCATGACAGCGCCCGATCTGTTACTGGCTCGGTTGGACTGGAAGCAGGGCTGCCAGATTTTCATGACCAACTTATCGTACAGACGGTTTAAAATTATCGTTTTTTCTCCAAAATTATCGCAAAATATATCGTATGCATGTGAAAAATTATCGTATCTTTTATCATTATACTATGCTCTACAGTAATCAACAACATTTCTTGGTATCAAAATAAATACATGAATATCTTTTATACAAACTCTACTGTCTCATTATAAAAAAACAATGTGAAATTTTACAGAGAAAAAATATATGAAACTGAAACCCTACATCATACATTGTGCATAGCAAAACAATAAACCAAATTAAAGAAAATGTTCTTTACCAAAATTATAGTTAAAGTTTTTACTATAGGCTGCATTATCATACAGCCGTGAACTGTTTTTTTTTAAACGTCTAAGTAGGGTGGCCATTTCTAAATTTCCAAAAAGGAGGACACCTCACATGTTTGTATATTATATATATATATATATATATATATATATATATATATATATATATATATAGAGAGAGAGAGAGAGAGAGAGAGAGAGAGAGAGAGAGAGAGAGAGAGAGAGCTGCATAGATACAGTAACTTTTACTGCTAACAAAAAAAAAATTGATTTTACTGAAATTCCTGTACTACATATAAAACCCATTTGTGTTCTCAGCTTGATTGCCTAGAGGTTTATTTCTTGCATTTCCAACGCAACCTCTGAGGGCTAGCTGGGGAAAACAAGCTTATTTTTCAGTTGAAATTTAGCTTGTCAAAGCTGGATTTAATATTACTACCATAGTAAAAACCGTTTGCTATCTGCCATCAAGACTGAATGGCAGTGGCCGAATGGATATATCTCGCATCCCAAGAAAGGGGGGCAAATTTACGTCCTCCTTAAGGTTACGGAGAATGGAGGACAAAGGGTTCAAAAGGAGGATCCCTGGTCACCCTACGTCTAAGCATGTCTTTGGATGGCGTAAACATAACACAGGACTCCTGGTTTTTCATACACTCAGAGGCCAATAAAGCACCATTAACAGTTTGTGTATTTAAACTATTTCGTATTTTTTTCTTAAAATTAGTGATCTTACTGAACAATCTCGCAGTCAGGATTCGAGAGGGAGAGACTGACCGTACACAACAAAATTATCCCCACTCAGATCATTTGGATCGGATGTTTACAATATCAGCATAATTGCCTCGTTCCACGGAGAGAGAGAGAGAGAGAGAGAGAGAATATGGTCTCATGTATCTCTTAAAAGGGGTCAGCGATAAGATGACCTCCCGGCTATTGGTAATTGAGTAGAGGGGGAAGAAAATACACACGGTACCAATACAATTAACCTATCTATCTCAATAATCTCATAACACAATTATCTACATATCCTAAGGGAAATTGTCACTTTACATTTTCATAATTTTCAATTAGAAACATTTAATCTTGAAAAAAATGCTTTTTAATCATCTGAAAATAAACAAATGCCAGAATTATCGTATAAAATGTACGATAGTTGGATCTGGTATCGTACATCGTACCAGAGGCTGTTTAATCGTACATGTACGATAATTATCGTACGAATGGCAGCCCTGACTGGAAGACAGACACAGCGTGACAGCAGCAGCCACCAGCTTACGAACGTCGTCTCTTAACTTTATGTCTGGGTTGCCAGCTACCCTATTCTACGAAGAAATAGGTCCGTTATTTTTTGAGCCGAAAGACTCTCAAGCTGGTATATTTAAGCGAAACAGAAAACGCTAAATATATAGATGCGTTTGTGTCGTCAGAACACTACCATACAACGGTAAAAGATAAATCGGAAACTCCTGGAAGGCTGCAGGGAGTAACGATTAAATGTCCTTAAAATAGACAATAGACCTCTCGGTTGCCATCCGAAGAGGTAACTACAGCAAGCGTATATGACTTGAACCAACCAGAAGTAAAATAACGCAAGGCAAAATATGAAATTATATCACAATAAAGTTTGTTCATACTTACCTGGCAGACATATATATAGCTGAATTCGGAAATACAGCTACATACATATCTGACAGGCAAGTTTCATGAACAAAACTTAAGAGAATCGAAGCAGTCAGCTCAAGCTTCTTATGTTACTGGACATAAGCGTTCATTGACGTAGTCTACAAGTCTATTTCTTGTACGAGTCTGCGAATGACGAATGAGAGCTCTTCCGAATCTTGTCAATAAGAGCTTATTCGCTTACGCAATATCAAGTTAATGAGATGTTTGTCAATGAGAACTAACCCATTTACGGGACAAAGAGATATTTTGTCAATGAGGGGATACCCACTTACTTGACAAAACGAAAGTATATTGTCAATGGGGGAAAGTCACTGAATTGACAAAACGTAATCCAGGGAGTCAAGCATTTAATTTTTTCGATTCCCGTCTCAAACGAGGAAGGGGCAAGAATCCTGTTAAGAGACTGGGCTTACGGCAGGTAGAACGACGATGTTCAATTCGGCAGCGTAGTCCCGACTAGAAACTAACAAAATCTATCATCTGAAAAACCCTTTCAGATGGGCTAAAAAGCTTGTAAAATTATCCTGGGAAGAGGAAGAAACTCTCCAACCAGCTTCCTCTCCCGTATCACAACTAATGCCTGCTAAAGCTTAAAATTTATTGGCAGTATGGCAAAGGAAGTCCTGTCTTGCGCTTTCCTGAAGAGCGTCCTTTTGATGAGTGCCTTTGCAAGAATCCCACTGAACGTTGCCGAGAGTCCTGACGTGCAGGACATCGAGCCTTACATAACCCGTAACTGCCTTATCGCAAAGTCTTGACTGCGGTAGTGGCAACTTAAATTTATTGGCCGAATGGCAAAGGTTGCGGTAGAGCAAACGAGATCTTCCCTTGAGCTTTCCTTAACTCCATCCACCTATGCGAAAAGCAATATTAATTGACAGAGACCTCTTGAATTCACGAAACCCGATGTCTTGCTGGGTTTCGAAGAAGAAGTTGTCTGTTCACTTTAAACTTCCTCCGAAGCACTGCCTACTTCACATTCTTTGCAGGTGAGGTAGAAGGTATCACCGGAGGTAGAGGTAAAACATTCTTTAGGCCCATATCTGAAACAAGAGCTTGAAGAGTTCAACAGAAACGTTCAGCCAGGCGACACACCTGGCGTGCGCTGGTGCACGCTCGGCGTCCACTGGCGCGCGCTCGGCGTCCACTGGAACGCGCTCGGCGTCCACTGGAGCGCGCTCGGCGTCCACTGGCGCGCACTTGGCGTGCACCCGCGCGCGCCTGGAGTCCATCCGAGCGTCCCGGGCGTCCGCTCTCAAAAGCTTCCTGCTACTATGACTTCTTTTACGTATTTCTCGGTGGAAAGACGGACACGAGTTCAGGCGACGTTCGCCTTCTTACTTCTCACTGAAACGCATAACGAGAGAGAGAGAGAGGACGTGAAGCGTCCTCTTCTATAAAGCTTCTATTTAGAGGGCGCGAGTCCTTCCGAAAGCTCCAACCCTGCATGGGGAGGACGCTTCGGAGGACGAGAAGCAATCTTTCAGGATTCGTGCACGCGCACGCACTTTGGCAGTCTGGGGATTTTCATCAGAAACTGCCGAAGGCACGCCAGATCGGTGGGGGTTCCTTGTAACCCTCCTTAGGCTTTCGACATGCTCCCTCCCCGGGTCCTGGGAGTCAAGCAGAGGTCCCGGCCTAGAGGCGAAACGAGGCCGATCTGACGCACCCTCCACTACACAAGGGGTATCACTGCACTTCTGCACTTCACTTTTACTCTCTAAAGCAAGCACTTTCGATTCTAAGATACGAATCGAAAGAGTATCAGAGAAAGGGTAATTCCTCTACAGACACTGCTTAGGGCCCGAAGGCAACACTGCAGGGTTAGGAGTAACAATTACAGAAGTAGCACTTCACAGCAATGAAGGAGAGCGAGCACCTCTCGTAGACATATTCATAGCCCGTAGGCCATACTACAGGGTTAGGCAAAATAAAGTCTACAGGAAGGTTAGCAGGTTCACTACCCTGACTTTTGTTACTGATTAATTGCGTACATACGAATCATACGTCTTCCTTACGGAATTAGACATGTTTACTGATTAATTGCGTACATACGAATCATACGTCTTCCTTACGGAATAGACAAAGTCTCACACTCCTCACATGACAAATCTCAACAAAGAAGCAAGACTCATACCCCTCGTGCATACCAAGTGCGGATCTACCGAAGCTTTCGGTAGCCACACCCTATCTTTGCAGACAACACCCTCTGAAACTAGCCTAACTAGATTCAGATATCTTATGCAAAAATGAATCAAATTCAAATCAATTTAAGATAGCGTATGTCTAGCCACAAATCCAAGTAAATAAATTAAAAGACAATAGGATACTTAGCGGCAATGAAGTTTCCAAAATCTAAGACGGAGGTACTGGAAACAGGTGTTTCCAGCACCGGCGACAGAAAAATTATGAATAGAAAATGGGAATGGTTCCTGATACCCGCCTCCCAGCGGCGGGAATGGGTACTAACCACCTGGCCGACCACTGCGTGTGTCGGAAGTTTTTAAAATTCTGTCGGACTTCAGAAAATACAGCTATATATATATCTGACAGGTAAGTTTCATGAACAAATAACGATGTTTGAAAGATAAAAAATAAAAGACTAAAAACACCAACATGTGATGAAACGATAAAGGTGAATGCAGACTACAATGTAGTACTTGAGAAATAGTCTATGTATTTTCAAATATAGCATATTAACATAACTCTACCAAATTACACAATCTTTCATTAATATTGACTAACCTGTAACGTGACGTTTCCACTCTGGTACCTCTTGCTGTTGGGAAGGCATTCCACGAGACATTGTAGGATCATTTCTTTGAATTTCTGGCAGAGGATCATTCCAATTCTGCCCTAAATTAGATGGAGTAGAGTCAATGTCACTCTCCCTCTGTGCCATCTTAACTTCCCTACGTTCTTTTGCTAAAGCACTCTGCATCATAGCAGCCTGTGCGAGAGACCCATCAGGATTCTTCATTATTCTGACTGGGCTAAGTTCTTCTCTTACTCGACCATAGCCTCTCAAGAAGGCAGGTTCCTCTTCAACTAACTCAATTTCAACATCCTCCTCATCATCATTCTCTCCTCCTATGACTCCTTGCTCTTCATCAAAGTCAGGTAACTCTGATTTACTGATACAGTTTGCAGCCATCATTTGTTTTAGTTCCCAACGTTCGGGAGAAGAGATTCGGTTGACACGCTTGTATGTTGCTAAGTCCTCCTCCTCAGTACCTAAAAGTAATAAAGTAATATTATTAGTAGGTGTTTATATTTTAATCATGGAGAGTTATGAGTACTATACACAGATATAAATAGTACCACTGAATCTACAAACAGAATATGAGTAAATGCTACAGTATTCTGTCAGCCAAAACACTATCAAATACAAAAAAGTATTATTGAAGCTTTTTCCGCATGATTCAAATAATACAACAAGATTTGTTAAACTTACCTTTAGTAAGTTCCATGAGAGACATGGGTCTGTCAGGGTTCCTCATGGTATCTTCATCTTGAAGGGTGTTACCTAAAAAAGGAGTTACATTTGGATTAAGGTCTTTGCCAGTTCCTTGATCCACATCCTTCATAGACAATGAAGTCTTCTGTCCTGTGAAGGACAACACTTTAACCTGAAAATAGCATTTTTGTTAATAACTTTACGCATATATAAATTCCAACAATATAATTATGAAACCTTTTAATAACTAAGAAAATACACGAAACTATGAAGCTCAAAAGATTATGATTCACAATATTTTCCAAAGTTATGCCTTTTGCCATAAAAATTAAAGAAAAAACAGACTTATTATATTACCTATACTGTTGTATGTTTACAATTATTTAACCTTTACTTTTTGGCCGCGCATTACAACATCAGACACATTAGTAACTCGTCCTTCCCGACGTAACTGTGAAATGTGTACCAGACCTTCAAGCCTACGTCTTAAACCTTCAAGCTGGACAAAACATCCAAAATTCAAGATGTTTGTCACTTTACCTTCATAAATCTGAAAAACACCAATATTAACAAATTAAATTTTACCTCTTCACTTTATTGTATCATCATCAGATTACACAAAGCACACATAACCTTAAAACTCTGTTTCCTTAAAAATACTAATACTGTATATCATAATGTAGTTCTGCTCAACACAACAGCTCTAAGAAACTATGTTAGCACTGGCAACATTAGGACCCAAATAGGGGAAATCCCATTTTTGTATTTTATTCTTCCAAGATGCTAACCAGCAAGGAACTATAAAGACTTCAGGGAACACATTCGAAGGCCATAGTTATAAAATTCCTACTGACTCCCATGTAGGGTCCCATGGATATCATCTAACATTAAGACCTCCCATGGATATCATCTAATTTTAAGACCTCTAAAAATACAGACAACCTATGGCACAGTGGTATTTGAAAGGAAGTTGTGCATAGTCTTTAACTAATGGCTGCTAGGAAGTCTCCTCTGAGGGAACTGCCAATGGACTGTATTATTTCCATCCCCTAAAGCACTTGCATTGTGAACTCACTGAGATGGCTCTGGTAAATAAATACCCATCCTGTTACCTTGGAGTCACATAGTAGATCCTAATGCAAAAACTTAATGGCATAAAATTCCTTTTTCAGGCTCTCTCTAGAAGGCCACCACTGGACTTATCAAGAATAGAAGAATGAAAGTTATAAAAAGGAAAGCAATCTAGTTACCCACTCTCTCCTTTAATGGGAATGGAATGGAATGGGATATGAAATTTAGGCCAAAGACCAAGCACTGGTGCCTATATGAGGTCATTCAGGGCTGAAAGGGAAATTGAGAGTAAAAGGTTCAAAAGGTTTAACACGTGGAAACCCTCACAGTTCCACTATGAAACAACTGTTAGGAGAGAGTGGATAGAAAGAATAGGAATGGAGGTACAGTAAAAGGAATGAAAGGGTACAGCTAGGGGCTGAATGAACACTGCAAAGAACCTCAAGTAATGCCTAGTGCACTGCATAAGGTGCACTGATGGCACTCCCCACCCCCCTTGTTCTCTCACCAACATACGTACTAAAATCCCAAAGAACCCCACAATTGGAAAAACTTCCAAATCATTTAAGATATTCCACTGATTTTTTGTAAATTATCATTATGATTGTAACACATTAAAAAAATTTTTGTTACCATATTTTAATTTTTCACTGTGCCTCCATGAAAAGTGTAGCAACCTTGAACTGATTTTGTTATTCCTACAATATATCTTGCAACAAATAAGCATCTTACCTTTCCAACAACTGGATTTTCATCTGGGACATGAGTAACAAAGGCCTCTCGATTACTAACTCTTTCTTGGTCACGATCTCTGCTCCTACTCCTACTATACCTCTCTCTCCCATGGCTCCTGCTTCTTTCTCTTCTGTCACGGTCCTTTCTGTCTTTATGTCTACTTCTTTCATAGTCTCTGTCATGACTACGGCTCCTTCTCCCTCTGTTACTGCTCAAATGTTTATCTTCCCGATACCGATCACGACTTCTAGATCGCTGATCCCGACTTCTAGATCGCCGATCCCGACTTCTGGATCGCCTTGATTCCCTGTCTTTACCTCGCCTATCTCTGTCTCTATCTTTGTTCTGGCCATGGCCTCTCTTCCTGTCTGCAGACCTTGATCGACTCCTACTGCGGTTTCGTTTTCTTTCTTTAGATCGCGATCTTGACTTTGACTTTTTCTTTCTTCCTCTATCTGGACTCCTGCTCTTTGACTTCTCCTTTTGTTTGGATGGAGCATGGGATTCTAAAAAGGCCATAAGATCATCAACACCACCATCAATCTCCTTTTTAACTTTGATATTAACATTGTCATTGGGTTCCTGTTTCGTCTTAACTGAATACTTTTCATCATCAGAATCTCTCTCCTTCTTCTTTTTCTTCTTTTTACTCTTGCTGCGCTCTCGCTCGCCTTCTTTCTCTTTGTTGTCATTGAGGTTTTCTTCTTTCACTGGCTTCTTAAGTTCATCATCTAACATATGTAAGACACTGGGATCATTAGGTATAGCAAGAAATGGAAGCAAAGCTCTCTTCTTGTCACTGTCATTTTTATACTTTACTGAACCATCTTTACCTACTACAGGTGCTGGACCAGCTGTTATTGATGGCATCATGTGCTGTATTAGTCGCCAAAGACTTTCAACAAATGATTCCTGAAATGAAAGCAGACATACCAGTGAGCGTAAAAAACAGGAAATGATTTTTATGAGTATGTCCACCTTTCATATTTGCCAACAGAAAATTTGCAAATGTAAAATTATTTTCATACTATCATTTCTATACATCTTAACCAAAATACTACAATATTTGCAGAATATTTTACAGGAAGAATGTTAAAAACTGAAGAGACCTTTGCATGATTATAAAAATAATTATCATATACAATTTCATTTTACTTACAGCAAACTGGTCACCTCCATTTTCTTCAAGTTCCTTTTTGAATTTGTCAAAACGTTTGCTCTTCTCCGCAAGTGATATGATGAACTCAGCTACAAGGTAAAATAATAAGACATGATTAAAAAACATACTACATTTCACTGAACTGCACTTTAATGAAAATTTTGGTACTACACTACTACTGTATAAAACATGAACAGCATTGACAAAAGAGTTTAAGAAGCCACAAATACTAAATGGAAAGCATCTCAAGTTGGTGCGAGTATCATTGTACAAAGATGTTGTATATGTATTTAATCTGCATCAAGTTTTCCTAACATAACAGACCTCACGAACAATAACAAACATGCCAGTGTGGTTTCTCACTACTTTTTCTTATTTTCCTGCAACTTCAAAAGGGCAGTCATGCAAAATCTTTTATATGACCTGCAACATATTTATATTTCCATATTCTGTATATTAATTCATCATTATGTTTATTTCTCATAATTTCATTTTTAACATTGCACTACACAGCAAAATAGTGGATTAAAATAATTTTCATATTCAATCTTGCATCCGAGCATCAGTAATGATGCCAGAGGAGCATTTGGACTTGCAAAGTTAAAATGGATGACTTAACCAAGGTTTTGTTTCTCCTTTTCCATTGTGTTACGTATTACAGGTTGATACTTAGTTACTACAGCACTACTGAATACAGGACTGTTTTCATATTATGTATGCCACTAATTATCAAGCCACATTAGCACCAAGGTTGGCCACAATAGTCATGCCCATGTGCATGGAAGATCCTTGTGATTGTTGATGTTCCCAAATATTTACAGAACTGTGGTACCACCCTCATGCTCACAGAGATAAATAGTGACGGACTTTGTAAGACAATAAACTACCTATACAAAAGTATTACAGTATTAACTAAATATAAAACTTTTGTTATCTTTATTATTACATAAAAATTTTGATAAGTTGATGGTAAACATAAAATAAAATCTTGTTCAACTCTTCTCTCTTTTCTTCACAAGCCTAACCTACTGATACTCAAAGGCAAAATTAATATTGCATAACAATAATAATTTATTTTGCCATACAATTGAAATATTTCACTGAGTAATGTCAAGAAACATAAGGCTGCTTTCATTAAAATTGGATTAGATTACTTTGTAGTTCTTACTGAACATGGCACACAACTGAAAGCGCATTAGAATCACCAGATTTTAAAGAAAGTGCTGGAGATGCGAACTTATATTTTAGTAAACGAGCATTAGGGGGAATAACCAACTGGACTAGTGGATCCAGTTTCCACCGCGTGTGAAGCCACCCTCCGAAAAAGTACTTTAACACGTCCTGACACCGGAGATGGGCACCACTCACGAGTTGTTGGTGGTGAGACCAACAACTCGAGACCTCTACTCTCCTTTTGAAGCAAGAAGTTTCTCCAAAGTTAGAAATTAAGGTCATATTTTAAGATTAAACAGAGGTTAATGAAAGTCTGGCTCTACACAGTGCACACATACCTAAATGACGCTTTCGAAATATTTACTTACAACTCCGAATATTTAGAACATTGACACAACACCATCTCGATGTTTGCGGAGTCGCTTGTGTCAATAAACTTGCCATTCCATGTGCTAAATCCGCACACCACTTGTACCCATAGACGCTGGGGCAATTTCTTCACAAAAATCGTAAACAATTACTTCCAACCACGACTTATCCAAGGAAACTACGATTTTTGGTAGAAGAAGAAGAAGCGTGCACTAGATAATTATTTAAATAAATAGTTGAATGCCAGTATAAGGTCATGAATTGCATAAATTTTTTTACATATTCATGATTATTAATTTGAAAATATTCGTTGTTGGAAAAGTAACTAGATTCCTGACTCAAATATCAACAGTTTTGCTTGTGCACAGTACCTACAGAATTCTTCGTGCTCTTAAATTGTTTATCAGTGTTGCCAATTGGTATGTGTTTACCCTCCAAACTGGGTATAAGACTTACACAAAACCGGGGAAATAAGTGAAATTAGCGTATCTATTTGTAGTATATATACATATTACAGCAATTTTATCATTGTTGCATTACTATGATAACTAGAATTCATGGAAACAGTTTGTAAATGCATCGGCGTATGTGTGAAGCTCCACTAGATTGGCAACGGTGAGTCATTTTGTTGTCATCTGCTTGTATCTACTTTAGAAATATGATATTGTTATGATACAATAAAGTTTTGTACATAGTTACCTGGCAGATATATACTTTGCTATAGACTCCGTCGTCCCGACAGAAATTCAAATTTCGCGGCACACGCTACAGGTAGGTCAGGTGATCTACCGCCCTGCCGCTGGGTGGCAGGACTAGGAACCATTCCCGTTTTCTAATCAGATTTTCTCTCTTCCACCTGTCTCCTGCAGGGAGGCTGGGTGGGCCATTAATCGTATATATCTGCCAGGTAAGTATGTACAAAACTTTATTGTATCATAACAATATCATTTTTGTAAATTCAACTTCCCTGTCAGATATATACTTAGCTGATTGGCACCCTTGGTGGTGGGTAAGAGACAGCTAACTACTGAAATAGAGAGGTAAACAACATATGTTGTAGGTAATAATAAAACCTTGGTTCCTACCTGATTAGGCGGAAGACTTCGTGGCTACTGCCCAGGAGTCTGCTTTGCCTCAGAGCCTCAGCGAGATAGTGATCTATGGCTAAGAGTTCTTGTGGGTCTGTCAATGGGGTCTTATCCACTTACTCGGCAGAGCCTAAATGGCATTTGTCAATGGGTGCTAATCCACTAACATGACAACACACCTTTTGCAAGGAGCACAACACCGATCCCGATCACCTGATCCTAACACCCGGGTTAGTTCTAAAGATTGAAAGGAGTTATCCCCAAACTCCTAACAAACAACCAATAACTCGAAACCAAATAAACGCACACAAATATTATAGTACAAAAAAAAAAAAATTTGGTCACCCCCATTTCCTTACTGACAAAAGGCGACGGCCGCCTGTGTGACATCTAGCGCCCCTGCCAGTAGAAAACCAAGAACATATCTAACGAGAGGGTTTACGTATACACAAACAAATTAAGGATCAGTATTTGCTCCGTCCCAGCACCGTATCCGCCGACACAAACGGGCCGAGAGAGAAGCATTTATCATATGTTACCCTGACATCCTTCAGGTAATGCGATGCAAAGACTGAATTGCATCTCCAATATGTTGCTTCAAGGATGTCCTTCATTGACATATTCCTATGAAATGCCAATGAAGTAGCAACTGCTCTTACTTCATGAGCTTTGACTCTGAGTACTTTGAAGGAGTCATCAGGGCATTTATCATGAGCCTCAGTAATAACACTTCTTACAAAGAAGGCCAAGGCGTTTTTAGACATGAGTCTCTTCGGGTTCCTTACAGCACACCAGAGACCATGTTGACAACCTCCCAGCTGCTTTTTCTTACTAAGATAAAATTTAAGAGCCCTGACTGGGCAAAGAGACCTTTCAATCTCTTTACCCACCAGGCTAGAAAGGCCTTTCACTTCAAAGCTCCTGGGCCAGGGCTTTGAAGGGTTTTCATTCTTTGCCAGAAACAATATCTGGAAAGAACAGATAGCAGCATCTCCTCTAAAGCCAACACGTGAATCTAGAGCGTGGAGTTCGCTCGTTCTCTTGGCAGTAGCGAGGGACAACAGGAAAATACACTTCCTAGTAATATCTCTAAAAGAGGCAAGGTGTGGAGGTTCAAACCTATCCGAGGTCAGGAATTTCAGGACCACGTCAAGATTCCAGCTCGGAGTCTTCTGAGTACTAGACTTTGAAGTCTCGAAAGACCATATAAGATCGTGCAGATCTTCATCTTCAGCTATTTTCAGGCCCCTATTCCTGAAAACGGCTGACAACATACTTCTGTATCCTTTGATGGTGGATACCGATAAGTGCGATTCCTCCCTAAGGAAAAGGAGGAAATCTGCTATGTTGGTCACAGAGGTACTGGAGGAGGACAGCTTCTTCGATCTACACCATCTTCTAAAGACTTCCCACTTCGATTGATAAACTCGCATTGTCGAAGACCTGTGGGCTCTAGCGATAGCGCCCGCAGCTTTTCGAGAAAAGCCTCTCGCTCTGACAAGTCTTTCGATAGTCGAAAGGCAGTCAGAGCGAGAGCGGGGAAGTTTTGATGGAACCTCTCGAAGTGGGGTTGTCTGAGCAGATCTGTCCTGTTTGGAAGAGATCTGGGGAAGTCCACCATCCACTCCAGTACCTCTGTGAACCAATCCTGAGCGGGCCAAAATGGGGCTATGAGAGTCAACCTAGTCCCCTTTGAGGCCACGAACTTCCTGAGCACTTCCCCCAGAATCTTGAAAGGGGGAAAGGCGTAGGCGTCCAAGCCCGACCAATCTAGGAGAAGGGCGTCGACTGCGAACGCTCTTGGATCCTCTACTGACGAGCAGAAGATGTCTATCCTCTTGGAGAGGAACGTGGCGAATAGGTCTATGTGAGGTCTCCCCCACAGAGACCAAAGACTTTGACACACTTCTGAGTGGAGGGTCCACTCTGTGGGAAGGACCTGACTCCTCCTGCTCAATCTGTCCGCCCTCACGTTCCTCTCTCCTTGGACAAATCTCGTAAGGAGGGTTATGTTCCTTTCCTCTGTCCAGATCAACAGATCCCTCGCCAGTTCACAGAGGGAGAACGAATGAGTCCCCCCTTGCTTTTGGATGTAAGCCAGAGCCGTGGTGTTGTCCGAGTTGACCTGGACCACCCCGCCTCTGACTTCTGACTCGAAGAACTTTAGGGCTAGGTGTATGGCCACAAGTTCTTTGCAGTTGATATGCCACTGGTGATAGGTGGTTATGTCTTGCATTAGAAGACGAAAGATTGCAGGATGGGAGAAATAATATCCCGAGTCGTAGATTGGTTTATTCCAATCAGCAAAAGGTAAATATATACAGAGGCCTCTGCAGGGCGTGCAGCTCGCGCCAAGAAGAAGCAAGAAGAATAGGTTCATGCGCATGTGCAGGGTTCATGATACAGGGCGGCACATGCGGATGCGTTCACAATAAGTGATTTTATTAAAATACATGGAAATTAATCGTACAGCAATTGCATAGTAAAATATACATTATTCCACACCTCCCCTTCCCCTTTTGCGTTCAAAGAGGTATTTTGAACGTACTAAACAAATTACATGTAGATATATACATTATGTAGGTCTGTTCAATCCTTGGGGACCTGCGAGGGCTTTGGAAGGAATTGATGACTTTTCCATGTCTGGGCTAGGGACCACAGGGAGATCAGAGTTGGGAACTTGACTGGGGCTGGGCAGTGGATATAGGAAGCGACGGTTCCGACGTAACACTCGACCACTCGGGAGACGGATCTCGTACTCGCGTGATCTTGCACCACCATGACAATCCCAACTGTGTCCCATCGGTGGGATGTTGGGTCCGGAGGCGGACATGTTGGCCCGACATTAAGCCTGGGCAGGGGGAGGGCGGGCGTGGGCGTCATAGTTGCGCTGCACCTGAGCAGCTCTGGCAGCGGCTCGGCGGTCGCAGTCATGGGCCTTTTCCTGCCAATCTTCTGTGAATGACTGAGGATGGGCAGGCACACATGTACGGAGAGGGTGACCATACAGTACCTGGGCAGGAGAGCAACCAGACTGGTTGGGTGTGTTTTCTCAACTCAAGGAGACCACGATCGAAATCCTCGCAGTCAATGTTTCCTGTGGGGGCCGTTTTGAGGATCAAGTGCTTGACAGCCTTGACGGCGGCCTCAGCGTGTCCATTAGACTGTTGGGTAAGTGTGGCGACGAGGTGATGTGATGTACACCCCAACGTTCTGTGAAGTCGGCGAATTCTTGCTGGTAAACTGAGGTCCTCCATCAGTGCGCAGGCCGTAAGGGAACACCCACCTCTCTGAAGTAGCGGCAGAAGTGCCGTATGGTCGAGGAGGCAGTAGTGTCCACCCTTGCAAGGGACAACCACAGGCCAGCCAGAGAGGCGGTCGACGACTACAAGAAAGGACTTCCCAGCTACCTGGAAGAAGTCCGCCGATACCGACTCAAAGGGCCTGGATGGATGGTCGTCGTTGTGGAGAGGCTCCCGTTGTTGGCTGGGACGCAGGACTTGGCACGGCTCGCAGGCAGCGCCGTTGTTGGCTGGGACGCAGGACTTGGCACGGCTCGCAGGCAGCGACGGTGTTGGCGATGTCCGAGTCTATCCCAGGCCAGAAGACGGTTTGTCGAGCCCGACGTTTGGTAGCCTCGACACCACGGTGACTATCATGGAGTCTGGCGAGTGTGTGGCGACGTAGAGCTGCAGGAACTAGTATTCTTGCCCCATAGAGCACGAGGTTGCCATCAGTAGAGAGGGCTTCTCGCAGCTTCCAGTACTGTGATAAGGATGCATGTAGGTCGTAGCGATTCGTGGGAAACCCAGAACTGATGCAGTCACGAAGGCGAACGTAGGTGGGGTCGGCCTGTGCTGCTATCGACATGTCCTGTAGGGTCCGGTCGGCGTCAATGGTTGGGGCATCCTCGTCCTGGGAAGCTGTTGTAGCGTTGATGACAGATCTGACATGTGCCGTTACCTCAGCGCAGCCAGTCATATCCTCAGAGGTGGGGTAGCTGACTGGTGCACGAGAAAGTGCATCTGGGATGCATAGAGACTTGCCGGCGCGCCATACTGCAGTAAATTGATATTCGACATGCGCTCCTTCATTTGCTGGAGCCGTGGGTTTTCAACCATGTCCAGCGTGTAGCTGTTGATGATAGGCACCAATGGGCGATGGTCCGTTTGCAGGGTGAAGGTTGCAGTCCTTTGAGGTATAGGCAGCACTTTGTGAGGCCCAAGATACTGCAAGCATCTCCAGTTCAATTGTTGCATACCTTGTTTCGGCGTCTGCGAGAAAGCGGGATCCACACTGGACTCTCGGAGATGTCCAGATCCATGTCCTGGAGGAGAGCGTAGCCTACTCCATAGAGGCGAGATGCATCGGTCTGGAGAATGGTTGGCAGGGTTGGGTCAAAAGACGCAAGAACAGGTTGGGCTTGAAAAGTGCTTGTTTCACACGTTTGAAGGCCTGGTCATGGTCAGGTGTCCAAAGAAAAAAGCGCTTAGGGCTCATGAGTGGTCGAAGGGGCTGTGCTGTCAGGGCAATATCTGGGGTAAACTCTGCCAACTGGTTTACTAATCCCATGAAGGAACGTAAGTCCGTCAGGTTGGATGGTGTAGGGAAGTCTTGCAGAGCAGCAACTCGTCCTGGGTCAGCAGCAATTCCTTCTTCGGAAAGGGTGAAGCCACAGAAATTCACTCTGGTCTCTGCCACTGTGAACTTTTCTTTGTTGAGAGTGATGCCATTTTTGCGGCAGCGGGGTGAGCAATTCGTGGATCCTGTGGTAGTGTGTCAGTAGGTCATCGTCGAAGATGAAGAATGTCTATCAACAACCTTGACACATTCTTCATGCCTTGGAGAGACTAGGTCGCCGCGTAGTAACAATAGGCATCACCAGTGGCAGCGAAGCCCATAGGTCCCCGGCAATGCTGGAAGCGTCCATAAGGCGTAATGAAAGTGGTGAGGTTGCGGTCCTCTTCTGCTAGTTCCATCTGCCAGTAGCCATGTAGAGCGTCCGCGGTGGTGAAGAACTGGCGGTGGAGTCGACAGCACGGACAGCAGCTAAGGGCGTGGGCGAAGGTGGGCTGGACGGGAGACTTGTGCGTTCAGCTTCGTGAGATCCACTGTGATTCGAACTCCCTTGGCCTTAGGAACGACGACTAGAGGGTGGCACCATTCCGATGGCTCATCTCCACAAGGCTTAATGATTCCCTGTTGTACCATGGAGTCTAATTCATTCTTGACAGGTTCGCGGGAAAGCGTAGGGTATCTGCCTTGGGGTGTGGATGGCGAAAGGGGACCGCGTCCTTCCTTAAGGTGGATTTTTCATGGGAGGGCCGGTCATCGGCCTCAGTGGAGCTGCTTTAAGATCTTCCTTTGACACGAGTACGTCTGAAAGGAAAGGTTTCTAAGAAATACTCTCGGGCCCTCAGCAGGGGTCTGTCAGCATGCAGGGTAGCTCCTTGCATCGATTAACGTGGGTGACCTGTAGGATGGGCCGCGGAAAGTCTGGCGGGATGATGGCCAACTCCTTGCAAAGTGCAATAGGACAGGAGTGGCATCTGAACGCGTTCGTGGACTTGAATCGTGGCGAGGCAGGGACCGGGTTTGGCCAAGGACAAGGTTTGGTGGGGGGCCTTAAGGGTTCTAAAGTAGGTGTCATCTTTGACCCCATCTGCCGTGAGTGTCACTGATGTTGCAGGAGGCTGTAGCTCAGTCCTGGGAATGCGAAGGAGTTCCAAGTGCTGGGGGCCCATCACTGATACATCAGCTCCTGTATCAGGCAGCATCATTAACTTCGATGTCTCACCCCTGTAGGTGAGGGCGATGGATATAGGTGATGGTGAGGAGTCAGTTGATGAAGAAGGAGTCTCGACCTTGCGACAGCTAGAGGGCTTGCTAGAAGGGGGCGTGGCATTGGGTGGGCGGGCCGCCCTGCTTGGCGTTCATCTGCTGACGGCAGTACTGTCATAGTGGCCCACTCGGCCGCAGTGTCTGCATGTGGCCTTATTGGCGGGGCACTTTGGGGTCCTGCGCCAGTGTCCTTTGCAGCCACAGTTTACACATACACTGTCGCTGGCTGGGCACTTTCCTGTTGAGCTGTGCTTCCTTGTGCAGGAAGGGCATAAAGTGTCCTTGTTAGGGGTTGGTAGCGAGGTAGAACCCCTGTTGCCATGTCCTTTGATTTTTTTATACATGGAGACGGCACACAATTTAGAAGGAGGGGCACGTATGGCGGTAGTGGCTGTCCGTGTGGCCTCATAGGAGCGACATTCGTTAACCATGGTGGCCAATGAAGCTGCAGCGTCCAGGGCAATGAGTTTCTGAGTGAGCCCCTCGTCTCTGACTCCCATGATAATGATCATCTTCAGCTGAGTCTCCTCACACACAGCAGAATGGCCAGAACAGACGTCGATTTCCTCTGCTACATGCTTCAGTCGGACGTAGAAGTCGCTGAAGCTTTCCCCTTCCCTCTGCTTGCAGGAGAGCAGGTCCCTGCGTCGTAGAGCTTCATTCCGCAGGTTCTTGATGTGTTCCTGGAGAATATTCAAGACCTCGTCAACACTCCGATCCGTGTCTGGTGGTACGTTGAGCGTGTGTTTCGAGTATTCTTTGGGTCTCCAGGCTGAGGCACTACGAAGCTGTATCATCTGTTTCCTGGTAGGTAAGTCCCTAAGTCCACCATCACACTGTAGTCATCCCAGCGTCTACGCCATTCCTGAACACTTGGTATGTGGCATCAGGACGTAAGGGCGGCGGGGTGGTCTGGGCGATGGCTTTCTGTGGGGGTGGTGGCGTGGGTGGACGATGGCACTGAGGATTGTGTGGGAAGTTGTTGCGAGTCCGCTGGTGTTGCTTGCTGCTGGCTGAATTGACGCTAAGTAGCTGCAACAATGCGGCTGAAACGTTGAGCTTCCTCCTCTCTTCTTAAGTTGTCCTCTTGGCGCGTAGATCCTCTTCGTGACGACGTTGTTCCTCTTCATAACGACGTTGTTCTTCCTCTCTCCGACGTGCAGCCAACTCGGCCTGTCGAGATTCCTCCAGGTACTTGATGAGGAGCCTTAACTCCGTATTTGGAGCTGTGGGGAGGTGGTATACTCAGGTGCTGTAGAGCAAAGGTGGGGTTTTCCAGCGATGCAAACCTGGAAGGGTTCGACGGTCTGTTGGTGAGACTGGGTGTGAAGGCAACTGGCGGTCCTCAGGGTCCTGGTCGTGTTGCATATCCCCAGGCTCGTCTTGATGTGAAGCAGAAGCCATATGAACAGTTTTTCTGCAATGTCAACTGCAGTTTAAAGGAAGAGAAGAACGATGAGAAGACTTTCTACAGTTTTTGTTAAAAAGTTACTTGTAAATAATTCTTCAACTGTGCGGCGAATACTGGCAGGCGGTGAAGAGTGGGCTGGGTGGGCTCCTGGGGGGTGGGCGGTCGTGGATGAGTGGGGAGCGACCACTCGACCGTTGAAAAAATGAGTCGGCACTCGGCAGTGTATGGCAAATGATGAGCGTGAGTGGATGTGCCTCGGGCTCTGTAGCTGGGTATGGAAATAAGGGTACCCGTAGAGCTGGGGCAAGGCACAAGAAAAATACAACCCACTAAAATCAAAGCACTGACATTACACTGCACTGGCACTACACAAACACTGCATGAAACGTATCATAAGCACCGCACTAGCACTGTAAATCGAGGCGACCGAGGGGTAATGGCGGCTGGGTTTGAATGCTGATCCGGTGTTCCTTGAAATTGCTGAATGGTTTTCGTCACTGCGCCATGGTGATAGGTGGTTATGTTCTTGCATTAGAAGACGAAAGATTGCAGGATGGGAGAAATAATATCCCGAGTCGTAGATTGGTTTTTATTCCAATCAGCAAAAGGTAAAAAATATATACAGAGGCTCTGCAGGGCGTGCAGCTCGCAGCCAAGAGAAGCAAGCAAGAAGAAAATAGTCATGCGCATGTGCAGGGTTCATGATACAGGGCGGCACATGCGGATGCGTTCACAATAAGTGATTTTATTAAAATACATGGAAATTAATCGTACAGCAATTGCATAGTAAAATATACATTATTCCACAGCCACGACACCTGTTCCCTTGTCCAGGTGCCCCACACTTCTCTTGCTCCTAGAGTTGCTCCCCATCCCGACTCCGAAGCGTCGGAGAACAACACTTGGTTGGGGTTCCGAATGGCAAGGGACAAGCCCTCGTTCCTCTTGAGAGGGGCCAACCACCACTTTAAGTGATTCTTCACTTCCAGAGGAATCGGGAAAGAGTCTGAAAGTTGCCCAGTCTTCCAATTCCAGACTCTCTCTAGAAGAATTGCAGGGGCGAATGTGGAGTCTCCCTAGGGAAAAGAACTGTTCCAGCGAGGAAAGGGTCCCCAGAAGGCTCAACCATTCCCTCGCTGAACTGTGTTCCTTCTCTAAGAACCTCGAGACTTTTATAAAGCCTCGAACGAGTCTCTCCTGCGAAGGAAAAACCCGAAAACCCCGAGAATCCATCTGAATCCCCAGATAAACCAGGTTCTGGCTGGGGATCATCTGTGACTTCTCGAGGTTGACGAGTAATGCTAGAGACCGAATCAGGTCTAGTGTTGATGCCAAGTCCTCCAAACACTGGCTCTCTGACTTGGCCCTGATGAGCCAATCATCCAAGTAAAGGGAGATGTTGATTCCCTTCAAATGAAGCCATTTCGCTACATTTCTCATCAGGCTCGTGAATACCTGAGGAGCCGTAGACAGGCCGAAGCACAAAGCCCTGAACTGATAGATCTTGTCCTTTATCATGAAGCGAAGATATTTCTTCGACGAAGGATAAATGGGGACGTGGAAATAGGCGTCTTGCAAGTCTAGGGAGACCATCCAATCTCCTGGACGTAGGGCCGACAGAACCGAGGCGGACGTTTCCATGAGGAACTTTTTCTTTTCCACGAACCGGTTCAGCGCGCTTACGTCTAGTACCGGTCTCCACTCCCCCGAAGCCTTCGGGACTAGGAAAAGGCGATTGTAAAATCCCGGGGAGTGGGGATCCTGCACCAGCTCTATGGCCTCCTTGTCCCACATCTGATCCACCATTTGTAGGAGCGTATCTCTCAGAACAGGGTCTTTGTATCTCGCGGACAGTTCCCGAGGAGTCGAAGTTAGGGGAGGTCTGTTCTTGAAGGGGATGATGTATCCCTTCCTCAGAACCGACAGCGACCAGGAGTCGGCTCCTCTCAAGGCCCAGGCTTCTGCATAATCCAGGAGCATCGCGCCCACCGGTGTTTGGAGGATCTGTGAGTCACTTGCCCTTCTTGAAGGGCCGGAAAGCTGACCTTCCTCTCTTGTCCGAGCTCTTCCTTTTGGAGGGGGGTCGTGTAGCAGAACCTCCACGAAAGGGCGGCTGAGGCGGACGAGAGTCCTTCTTAGAAGCAGTCACAATAGGCAGTTCTTCTTGGCTGTCTGCACAAGAAGGTCCTGTGTTGCCTTTTCAGTCAGTGAGCGAGCAATATCCTTCACTAACTGAGAAGGGAACAGATGATCCGACAAGGGAGCGAACAGTAAGGCAGTTCTCTGACTGGGCGAAACAGCCTTCGTCGAGAAAGATCCGAACACCGATCTCTTCTTGAGTAAACCCGCTCCAAAAAGGGAAGTCACTTCTCCCGAGCCGTCTTGAACTGCTTTATCCATGCATGCCAGAACGCTATGGAGAACTTCTGGGCTGAGAAAGTCTGCGTCCTGGGTTTTCTTCGCAAGAACTCCAAGGGATCAGTCCAGAAAATTAAAGACCTCTAGTACGAGGAAAAGTCCCTTAAGGAGGTGATCTAACTCCGACATGCCCCAAGTCGTTCTAGCAGACGATAAGGCGTGTCTTCTGGATGAATCGACCAGGCTAGAGAAGTCTGACTCTGCTATTGCAGGGAGAGACAGACCCATGGTTTCTCCTGTCTCGTACCAAATGCCTCTCCTCCCTAAAAGCTTGGAGGGAGGCATGCAAAACACTGTCTTCCCCAATTCCTTCTTCGAATTCATCCACAAACTGAGAGACTGGAGGGCCTTCTTCATGGAAATAGCCAGTCTCATTTTCAAAAAGGAAGAGGACTTTGAGGTCTTGGTACTAGAAAAAAGAGACCGAGGAGAAGGAGGAGTGGCAGGACTAAGCGAATCTCCGTACTCCTGTAGCAATAAGGCGGCTAAGGCCTTATAGTTGGAAAGACCATTCGCTGGAGACTCGTCTCCCGACACATCTTCCAGCTTGAGACCAGCTGAAGGAGAACGTTCCCGTTTGGAGGATAAGTCTTCCGTAGACCTCCTTCGTTCTGTAGGAGAAGGGCTTCTATCTGGGGAAGAGCTGATCGAAATCGAAGCTCTATGTACCAAAGTCTGAAGATCAGAAGCCTTCTCTCGTACCCCGCAAACAGCTTCAAGATCAGCAGATGTCTGAGGTTCAAAAGCGGAAATGCGCCTGCTAGGCGACGAACTCCTGGAAGGTGCCTTGCGCCTGGCTGGTGCCTCGCTCCTGTCTGGTGCCTCGTGCCTGGCTGGCTCCTCGCGCCTGGCTGGCGCCTCGCGCCTGGATAGCGCCTCGCACCTGGTTGGCGCCTTGCGCCTGGAAGGTTCCTCGCGCTTGGCTGGGGTCCCGCTCCTGTCTGGCGCCTCGCACCTGGCTAGCGCTTCTCGCATTGTAGGCTCTCCTTGTTCCGAAGAAGACCAATCACAGACAGGAGTTTCTTGCTTGCTGGCATGCGGAACACTCCTAGGAGAAGGAGGGCGCTCGGACGCACCTTCAAGCCTCTTGCAAGATCGAGTATCTGTAGAAATGAACTTGGAGGGAGGAACCTCTAAGCGCCGAGAGGACCTCTTGATAGGAAGAGAAGTATCCTTCCTACGCGGAGGGTCCTTGGAGAGCACTCCAACCAAAGAAGAGATCTGCTCCTGCATGGCCAGGAGGATCCTTGTGGTAGCCGCATCCCTGTCCTTGTCAGAAGGAGGGGAAGGCGATCTGGAAGGCGCCTGGGGCTCCCCGTCAGCAACGGGAGACAATAAGGCTCTCTTAGCTCTCATGTCCGAGGGCGACTCTTCTGGGAAGCGTTCCGGACTCGAATCAAGCGCAGGCGCTCTCCAGCTCCTCTTCAACGGGCGCGAAAGAACAGTATCTCTCCAACCGCACCTGGGAGACGAGGACTCTGATGATGAGAAGCACTCACGCAGGACGCTTTTGCAATAGCGATCCCTGGCAGTCTGAGGCGTAACAGATCCTGCCGAAGGGACGCCTGATCAGTGGGGAATCTCCACAACCTCCGTACGGCTTTCGACATTCCTTCTCCTCTGGGTCTGGGAGCTTGGAAGAGGTCTAGGCCTGGGAGCGTTGTGGACACTCACATCACTGTCCACTACATAATTCACTTCATAATCACTATGCTTACCTTCCAAAGCTGCCATCTTAGTCTCCATTCTTTTAAGGGCAGCTTTCAGATCTGCTAGTTCCGTTGCCGAATCTGTAGGTTCTGCAATAGGTGAAGGGGCTGATACAGAAGGAGAAGGAGCAATTCTT
>NC_061103.1:32518279-32554256 GCF_015104395.2 Macrobrachium nipponense | reverse complement strand
GCTTCCTCAGGACAGACGTAAGATCTGCTATCCAGGGGCGGGGAGCCGGGGCTGCTGTAGCCGAAGCCACAGGGCCCGGACGCACCTGTACGACAGACCAAAAGTCTGGGGTAGTACCACCACGAACAGGGACGACATCAGCAGGTATGGGCATCTCAGGAACAGCAGGCACAGCCAGCACAGCATCGGTAGGACAGCCAGCGCAGCAACGGCAGGGACAGCCAGCGCAGCAACGGCAGGGACAGCCAGCGCAGCAACTGCATGGACAGTCAGCCCAGAATCGGCAGGTACGGCAGGCAGCACCGGAAAACACAGGAATGGAGCAGCAGCCAGCAACATCCTGGTACCGGCGGCAGGTCCAGGGGCGCGCTCTAGGGCAGCGGAAGTGTGGTCGCTGCAGCGCGGCAACCACGAGCGGCGGCGGCACGCCCCCCTCTCGGTACGGCGAACGGCACTTCACAGCGGCTGTAGGCAAGACTGTTACCAACGTGAGGCGAGTACACCAGGTGAGGAGGGACGTCGTCACCTGGTTGCGTGGTCACCACTCCATGGGTGACCGCAGTAGGCCCAGACAAGAACGCAGCCCCTGGACACTAGCACGCCCTGCAATGGAAGGACGCCCATACCTCACCAAGGTCCACCCTCGTGGCAGTAGCACCTGCGGAAATAACAGTAGTAGCTATTAGTGGTGGGGAAGTCCCCTCGCAGCGTGAGCCCTCTCCGAACGAGTGGAAGACCCCTAATACAATTGTACATCGGGCACCGAGCGCCCTCCCCCGCGCTCGACAGATCGGGCGAGGAGAAGAACGCCGATAACCCCCCCCCCCCCCCCCCAACCCCCCCCCCCCCAAGGGGAAGAGCCATCTGTGGGAACTGAGCGGGGGGGGGGGGGGGGGGGGGGGGGGTTCTCGTTCCCCACCCCCGCACAGTACCCATGTACCCAACAACAATATAAGAGCCCGAGAGCAATCGTGCCATCGGCCCGAATGCAAGGGCATAAGGATCAATTCCCTGACTGAGCGGAACTTGAACCAAATAAATATTGATGCAATCAATAATAAGGAATAAAATGAAAATGCATCTTGCAAAACGATTCACTTCACAATGAATACGGGCTCGGATCGAGCGCATTTGCGCCCTCGTACCGAGCGCAAGGGTGAAAGGATTCATTCCTTACCTTTATGGATCAAGGTTTCTGGAAACCTTGATCCATAATGAATTGATGCAATCAACAAATATATGAAAATGAAAAGACTACTGCGCTTGCGATTTCACTTCATACAAATAAAAAGGGGAAGGATCAATTCCCGGGAATAGCGGAAACATTGATCCCAGTAAACAATGCAATCTCAATAAAAAATGAAAATGAAAAAGAACTGCACTTGCGATTTCACTTCATTCAAAAAAATAAAAAGGGGGAAGGATCAATTTCCGGGTAAGCTCGGAAACTGATCCAAATGAGTATTGCTACAATCAAAATAATATATGAAAATGAAAAAGAATACTGTACTTGCGATTCCACTTCCATACTGAATAAGTTTCCGTGCCGAGCGCATTCGTTCGGCAACGGGCATACAGGTCAAAAAAATATAAATGAAAAGAGCACTTACTTACGATTTTCATCTACACATTCCAACCCAATATACGCTCGGAGCGAGCGCTCCCGCCCTCGGCACCGAGCATACACAATACGAGGATCATTTCTGGGAAAATGAATTCCCGCACTTACGCCCTTCAGTCCCGCACTCGGGTAATCGGAGGGCGTGGTGAAACCAAGATCCTTTAATTCACAATTGAATTCAATGAAATGATTGTACTTACAATTCAGTTTCACTAGATAAATAGAAAAAGAAAACACAATCATGCGAAAAGCAACGACGATGAAGCGGGCAGAGAGCGATGATACACGTCCACACGCCAGCAGGCCGAAAGCAAAAGTGATTTGTTTACCTACCAGTCGCGCGCGCGCGCCTGTCGGACAAGCAGTTAACTACCGAACCCCTTGTTCGAAAGCTTACGACCTATCCAGCTGCCGCTAGTACCTTCCTATTGTAAAAGGACCGAAGGTTTGTATGCCGTGTCGGAACAATTAAGTAATTATTTTTCTGAATTAGAACGTTCTTTTAAGTTCTGTATTATGACGTCACGACATCTTGACTTTCGTACCTATTGTAAATAATTGCTATACTCAACTGTCATTGCAGAACAGTTTACCAGTTATTCATGCAGATTGTTATCAGCTATACATGTAATTGTTATAATCGTAATGCGCATATATATCTTTATTATTTACTTTTATTTGGAATATATGAAGATGTTTTACTGCTGGATTATCGCCGTAGTGTGACGCAATCGTTTTCGGTCCATGGGCCTCTTGTCTGTTTTCGCACCATAAGAAATTATGGGGCCGAATTTGCAATGACCAGAAAGTCGTTAAAAGAGGAAAGTTTAGCATTGAGGGGCATATGTTTTGACTGAGAAAAATACAAATTTATTCAATAGCTAGCTTTGTAAAAAATACTTGGTTATAAAACTTGATTGACAACTAAGCGCATGTCTACTATGGGTTTCAGAGACAGTGCAAAGCAGTTTTTGGGCAATACCTATTTCTGTAACGAACACTCTTAACAGAACGAGATTTGCTATAGTGCATTACACCCAGTGCCGTAATTTATAAGGGTATCGTGAATCACTAATCGTAAAGAATAACGACACTTGTCCTTGTACCAAGAGACAAAAACTCCATATGCAGAAAATGGATACGAAACACGCGGTATAAAGCTCCACCTACCCTCTCCCCACCCCCCCCCCCCCCCCTCCACCGCCATCTTTTTTTCTTTTCTTCTCGTTCCGCCTTCCTTTCTCTCTTCTCTCTCTCTCTCTCTCTCTCTCTCTCTCTCTCTTTTCTCTCTCTGTTGCCATTCGGTATGTGTTGACCCTCCAAACTGGGTATAAGACTACACACAAAACGTTGAAATTGGTGAAATTAGGCTATGTATTGGAAGTATATATACATAAATATTAAAGCAATTTATCATTATTGCATTACTATGACAACTAGAATTCATGGAAACAGTTTATAACTGTTAAGCGTCACCCACGTAATAATACATTTACCGCGATCTACTCGGTAGCGCCTTCAACGGGATATTACGTTCAAGACTTTAACTGTGCTTGTCAAGCCGTCAGCCCCGTAATAATACGTTTACTCGTATAGAAAGTGTAGGAACATCATTTGGTAACACTCTCAGCACATGGGAAACTTATTTCCAGCCTGGCAACTCTTTCCTGGTGGTCGCTTATGCTAGAAACTGCCTGTCCCTGTTGGTTTTCTTTCAATACGCTTCGGGCGTTTATCGAGACAAAATTGGATTTCGCGTCTTTCACAATGAATGTCCCAAAGAGGAGGCATATTTCTTTAGGTGAGATCAATCAAATACTAGATGAGGAGTGTGATATTGATAACCTATTTGATGATGAGAGCTCTAGTTCTGAATCCTCCAGTGATGATCAAACTTTTCTTCCAATTGCGGGAGTGAAGATGACTTTTCTTTGCCGAGTGACTGGACTCCGAGAGAGAGAGAGAGAGAGAGAGAGAGAGAGAGAGAGAGAGAGAGAGAAGAGAGAGAGAGAGAGAGAGAATTTCCTACAGTTAATTACAGTATGAATAACAAGCATAAAAATCAATATTAACTTTGAAAAACTATCATCAGTGCTATGATCGCTGATTACAAAAAAAAAGCGTGACGGTACGTTAGCAGCGAGCTCATCAGGGGCGGACGCTTAACAGGATAATGGAACGGCGTATGTGTGAAGCCTCCACTAATGTGGCAACGATGATTTTGTTTTGCCATTCTTAGCATGCAAACATTAAGCATGCAAACATTAAAGGTTACATTTATTTCTGGCCATACGATTATTTAAGAAAATTCAAAATACTAATAAATGACTGAAATCATGAAAAAGTTGCTAGCAAAAACAAAAAAGCAAAAAAAAAAAAAACGTGTAGTCGTTCCTCTATGCACTTTTCCGTATTCGTTCCTCTATGGTTTTCGGCAGCCAGATGTACGAAAACGTTAGAAACATTTGATTTTATCTACGTTAGAAATATCTGTAATTTTTCGGGGTAATTTGGTTGCAAAAAAGGGATATATACATGAATTAAATCAAAATTTTAAATAACAATGTAAATTTAAACTAAATAACGAGTAAAGTAAACAGTTTAGGGAATAAAACTTTGCAGTTTCGTCGTCTGTCGTCGTCTGTCGTCGTCTGCTGTTTGTAATTGTGTTTATGGCGCGCGCGCTTAGAACCAGGAACAGCAACGGGTTTAAAAGTGCAATGTGGAGTGAACTGAGACCAAAATGTGTATAATAACAATCAAATAAGCACTGTGGAGTTTCAGTTGTGATGGCAGTAAGGATAAAAACCGCCGATTACAAGGTAAGAATGAATTCAGTTCCAACCATAACCCCGGGAATAACAAGTTTCATACTTTCACTAATATAGGCAACAAAATGTTGTTTTATTGTGCTGATTACAACTGCAATCTTGAGTAAGATCAATAAACGTTACATACATACGCTAACATTGTTCAAATGAGTGCTGGGAAGGCTGGGGAAAGATGGTGTCCGTCACTGATGAGAACCGTCCATGAAAAACGTAGCCGCCATATTGGATTTCAAAACTGCCTTGAAAACATATTTTACGAAGAGCTCACATGCTTATTTTAGTTCGTATGGGGCTTTCATATATCACAATATGTTGACGAAACTTCAGTCTTTTAAATGGTATGCTTAGAGTTGCAATTGTATTCATGTTTCACCAATTAAATATCGAGTGAATAAGACCCGTCTACCGTGATGAGGGTTGGCCTGTACTGATGTTTCCCCCTAATTGTATTCTTGTTTAACCAATTAAATATCGAGTGAATAAGGCTGATCCACGTGATGACGATGGATCCACTGTGGAGTTTCCCCCTAACTACTGGCTATTTTAACATAGTGTGTGAATGAATATGAATCTCAGCCATGACAATATGTTAATATTTGAAGCCATTTTGGTTTTCTTATGAACCTAGCTAAACCTGTTGTTACGCGGCCCGGGCAACTAAACCGTAAACTAATCCAACTGAGTGTCTGTATAGGCTAAGAATCCAGTCTGCAACAGGTTTGGGAAGGGAGCCTAGCCTACTAGCCTAGGTACCTAGAGGCTATCCTACGTGCATTCTTTAGCAAGGTAAGCTACCAGCCTACAATATGCGTAGTCTCTAAGTGATTAATCTAGCCTGAATTAGACATTAATCTCACAACACAACCTGATATACCGTACATAAATTTAAGCCCACTTACCAACATCTTTATCATTGATTCCCAAGTGATTCTCCAGTTCAACGCAGATCTTGGAAACAAGCGACAAACGCTCGAGTTTTGACAGATCCTCCATTATACGTTCTTTAAGAATGTATCTACAAAGATTAATTAATTGTGCAATTCACAAAATTACGCACTAACTAAACACCAGCACGACTTAATCAGCTGTATTGTCAGCCATCGTCAAGCGACTTCACAGACAAACGTATGTTGTAAACATTGGGGGCAACTTCTATTTAGATCTTGGTTACGTTTTTTCTGGAAACTTATATTCCCAACCGTAATATTACCAGGTTTCATGTTTTAAATAATTTTCATTAATGTTTTTAATCTTTTAAAATATATGATATTATTCAATATTGGTAACAATTATAATTTATCGATAAATAAGGTGATGCTATACACAAAATTGCAAGAAAATTAAAACAGATTCTAAACAGCTTTTTTAAATAGAATGCGCTCTTCGCAGCTTTTGTTTTTGTTATGGGTCACTTGCGATACAAAACCAGTGGTCATCAACGCCGCGGAAAAACGAGGTAAGAGAAAAATAAAGTATTTTATTGATCTGGTAAAAAGTAAACCATATTTGTACTTAATATATGACTCAGTCATAATGATGTAACTGGGGCAAATACATAATTCTACTATTATTTTTTTCAGAGGTGAGTATTATTATCATGTATATGTCAAGTGATGACCTTTACGGTCAGTAAACTGAAATTTTACAAGGGTGCAGAACGGGCTATAATAATAGCGTGGGATTATAGTATGCTGGAGATACTTATGAAGAAAATATATATAAAAACACATATCCTTACTATATTTGCGGACGTCAGATGATGGAATTTGGATTAAATGTGAAATTCGTAACCACTGGAACAACACCCACGCTGCAATGGAACATCACAAATAATGATATTTAAATTGGTAACAGTTTATAAGCAACCAATATTAAGCACTTCCGCTGAATAACATCAAGTTGGTCGGATGTTGATGCCCAATTAGAATCTGAGGTTAATCCGAAGCGACTTAAAAACAAACTCTCAGAGGAGTCTGTTGGAGGAACTAACAACTAGGGAACCAAGTCAAAAGGACAAAATGAATTGTAATTAAACATGCTGGTGGATCAGAGCAGAAAGTTCATGAGCATTTATATAAAACGAACCATGAAAATAAAGGTAGGTTCCAGAAGACCACAACGGGCTGACAAGGTTGAGTACAATACACTTTTGTGACATATGGAGTATAATAAAGTAGATAATTGAAGTGATAAAAATAATATATGTAGACATCAGGAAAGAAGCTTTGTACCCACCTAGAAGGAGAGCTGGTACGATCAAACTTGTTTTGTGGAGTTTGCAATGAGGAACCAAACTTTCGACCTCCTCTTCGTTAGTTGAAAAATATGCACACAGACACAGAAAAATCAATTTGATAGAATTTACCGAATCTCTCGCAAATATTTTGATGCAATTTTCAGAATATTCCTTAGGAGTACATTGGTTATTTATATAGATTTTATAATCAGAGCAGTATATGCATGTAAATCCTTAATTTCTTTTCATTAATCTATGTTGTTTCCAGATTAAATGACACTTTCTTTTATGTTAATTTCTTTGGATACCCACCTGCATCGCTCTATATAAACAACCATATTATAAAGAGAATTCTTAAGACCAATAAATCGTAATAAATTAAGTCAGATATAGAACTTTTTGAACAATTTTCGAAATACCGTGAGCACAATACATTTGCTGATCAATGCCTTTGGATAATTCTACATTATATTCCCCCTTTTTCAGAGAAAAAAGTTTTGAAGCCCATTTTTCACCATTTGAAGGACTCCAGTCACAGGCAGTTAAGAGGCTGCATAATATTTGATCGACATATATCTACCTATGAACTACATATCATTGCATCATGTTACGGACACAAATAACTTCATCACTACTCACTGAAAGAGGCCTTGTTTTGTCGAAGACATTAAGCATGTGCTGATGTAGCCTACATTACAGAACATGATTTTTTCAGAAAAAAACTGTTTTTCCGTGTAAGAATAAGAACTAATGTTTTTATGATACTGAACGATAGGACGGAGATAAATTACCATACAATTATAAAGAAAACTTCATAAGACAGCCCCAAAGGAGAGCGTCTGTTTCGTCAATACTATCTAGCTTCCATCGAGCCTATTCCTTTCACATTATCCCTAAATCTCTATGCAACAAGCTTTCGTTTATTGTGCCTTACGTGTCCTTAAGCATTGCAAAAATGACAAACAGTCAGCTTTGTTCATGGTTAAGTTTAAGTATGTTTTAGCATGAAGTGAACACAACACAGTGGGACGACATTTCATCGGAGATAATCATACGTCCGGATCGCGAAAGTTCTCTCTCTCTCTCTATGACGTCATCTTTCAGTGTAATGCAGATTGCAGAAGCGCATACATACGCACAAAACAGGAAGGTACAGGGATAAAAATCTATTTTGGACAATATCCCCAAAAAGGTAACGCGGCCGATTTTACCTATGTTCTAGTCATTATTTAATTATTCCAAGGTGGTAAAGTGGGAAAGAGGTATTAGAGATTTAGTCAGTACCTACGTTGTACTTGCTAGCCAATGAAAACAGCCTCTCATTTAATCTGTCAATCTCATTGGCTGAGATTTCGAAGCGTGTTTATACTGTGTTTGCGCACGTTTGTGTGTATCTTGAGCATAGTACCAAGTTAACCATTTCTATGTCAGTATGTTTTACAACGTGAAACTTGAAAGAGCCGTTCCAGCACCTCTGTCGTGGCAAAGAAGTGAGACAGACTTTAAAAAACTTTCATTTTCAAAGTTTTGTTCTTGTTTGCATTTTGAAAGCCGGAATCTCATAATGAGTCTGGTTGAACGAAGATAACAGTAACGTGTGTGGGACCCGAGTGTGGTATAGTGTAATTTGTGTAAGATTTCCAGCGAGCTTTAACGTATCCCTCATATTTCAAAAACATTACTTTTCAACTACTGCCTTATTCGTAGACAGGTATACCTTCGTATGCAGACTGATTTGTAGTATCTGTACTTTGTACTTGGCCCTTCTGATAGGATGCCAAATGTCCTATCTTTTTGAGAACTTCAGGTGGGTAGATGTAATCTCTGCAGCACTTTCCTTGCCGTTTTAGTCCGTATTTAATGTGAAGTATAGCATCAACAGTTTTGGTAGCCATTTTGTTGCGAAGCTTTGATTTTGTTGTATTAAGTTGACTGAAGATGCGATCTGCATCCGCATTCGAATGAGGCAGCACCAGAATCTTTATGGCAAATTCACTTATTTCTTTGAATGGGTTTGCTCCATATCCATCTTGATACTCCATCATTTCATCCTAGAATTTCACTGCTATCTTTATTACTCCAATTTACTAGATAATCTTTTTGAACTGAATTTCAGCTGCTTTAATGACAATTTCAGGTTCACCCATACACTCCATTAAGCCGACAATGGAATCTTTGATAGGTTTCAAATTGTTTTCCAATGATAGTAGTGATGCAGTTTTCAATATACTTATATTATCAGGCAGTCTTTGTTTCATTCGTGCTAACAATTTCAGCAAAAACCTTTTACACCTTAATTTTATGTTTCTCTCCTGATCGTCAGTGGTTTCATTGGTACTCTTCAAATCTCTAATCTTTTTTTCAATTCGATATCCTAAGTAGGGACCCCCCAGATGCTGAAGCCTTGCCGAGGATGGGGGGCTTAGGGTTCAGCAGCTGGGCCCTGATGCCTGGTGGGAACTACTTTCTTGCTGGGCCTTGGTGCCCAGCTGTTGATCCAACTAAATAAGTCAGCCCTTTTCCTTCTAAAACTTTTCTTCCTTCTGCTTCCTCCTTCTATAAGGCACGGATTTTATGTTGATGACTTGGATTGGTTTTGGACATGATTTGGACTTGTTCATTGGATTTGATGGAGGGTGAGGATGGTTGGCATGCCCCCTCACCCGTAGAACTCGAGTACCTAACGTGGTCGAGCGAGGGGAAAGTTTAGATGTCAAACCCTTCTCTTAGTGCTGGGTCTGATCTCGACGGACATCATGACGCCTTAAGCACTGAGGGTGGGGTGTATATCTGGGTGGTACCCCTAGGGCAGCCCTGTATGGGATAACACTGTCCTCTAAATGTGGCTCCATGGTGGGTGGGGGGCTACCTGGACGAATCATCAATTGTACGTCTTATGGAGACACTAAAACCTTCTGTTGACGACTTGGGCAAGGATAAGGACAAGGAAAATTTTTGGTAATTCCTCTATTGTGACTTTGGAGCCTTTTTCAAATGAGCTCCTTGTTAAAAACATTTTGTATGTAAAACCAGTCCCTTTAGACTGGAATTATGATACCTTATTTAATGAATTTTGTAAATTTGGAAACGTAAAAGAATTACGGAATAGACTTGGCAAAAATTATGGTTGTTTTGAATTTTGGATATTTTTCAACAACGAATCGGAAGCTCACAGAGCCTACAGAGAGTTTAGGTCAGACTCTATGAGTGTTGGACTTGTAGAGGCGGAAGAGGTCCCTAGGCATCTTGAGATATATAGACCACCAACTGAAACTAAAGATTCAAGTAAAATAAGTAAAACCTCCAGATCACCAGACCCAGCTAAGTGGTTGATTATTACAACACATGGTGAGAGAGGCAACCTCTTCAAGGTGAAAAGGTTGATAAGCCAGATCGGCAATGTTGGGAGCCCAGAAGTAACTCGCTTTGGGCGTAATAGTTTTTTAGTTCATGCCAAGACCAATGTTCAATCAGTAATGCTCCTAAATTTAAAGCTTAATCCCGAAGGTATGATAAAAGAGGTAAAACCTCACTATAATTTTAGTTATGCAAAGGGTGTCATCTTCAATGAAGATTTACATGAAAAGGACGAAGAGGAAATTTTGGAGATGTGTCCAGACGTGGTTTGGAAGGTTTTCAAGGTGCCCCGCTCGTCTATGATTATTTTAACATTTGTAAGTCCTTTTTTGCCATCTGAAATTGTTCTTGACAATGAAATTATGAAAGTTCGTCCTTATAGACCGAGAGTGCTCCAGTGCTTTAAATGTTTTGGCTTTGGACACTCCTCAAATGTTTGCATCAGAAATAAACTTTGTGAATCGTGTGGCAAGCCTGAGCACGAGGAATGTTCTGAACCGGTAATTTGTGTGAACTGTAAGGGTGACCATCGAGCCCGAGATAAGAAATGCAGTGAATTTAAAAAAGAACAGGAGGCATTACTTAAATCTATTGCTGAACACATCAGTGTGGGACAGGCCAAGAAGCTGTTGGGAAAGAAAACTTATTCAGATGCCTTGAAGGCTCAACAGCCGGATATTGCTACTTCTGGTGCTCCCCGGGGGTCCCCTAATGGGGTTTCCCATGCCCTCTCTGGTGGGGCTCCCCGTGCCCCCCCTGTTGGGGCTCCCCGTGCCCCCCTTGGCCCCCCCTGGTGGGGTTTCCCACGGCCCCTCTGGTGGGGCTCCCCACGGCCCTCCTAGTGGGGCTTCTCATGGCCCCTCTGGCGGGGCTCCTCATGTTGTAGAGACTCTGGTCAAGCCAGGGGACCCTGTTGTTTCAAGGGTTCAAGCCAGGTCTCAATTTGTTAACTACTTTTCTCTGTCAGGGACATTGCCTGACATTGAGCCCTCACCTGATCTTGACATTACAGTGCACCGTGGAGATGACGGTGAGGAGATAGAGGCCCTCTTTATTCGTCAGAAGAGGGCCCTTTCTCCCTCTTCGCCTCATTCACGGTCACTCAGCAATCGTAGAAAAAACAAAAGCAAAACTGAAAGGGCAAGTGAAAGCCCATCTTCTAAAAGATCTGTAACACCTAGATCTAGGTCAAATAGTACTGGTAAAACTGAAAAGATCTCTCTCACCAGGACACAGATTCCTAAATTAGTAGGGAATTTTAAGATCCCTTCCTCTAAATAATGGCTCTCATGCAGTGGAACATCCGTGGCTTTATACCAAATAGAGAGCAAGTTCGGGTTCTGTTTAGGGATCATGATCTATCTGCAATGTGTCTTCAGGAGACAAAGTTGGGAGAGAACACTCCCAACTTGGGTTTTAATTATTCATTCCTTAGGTCTCCACCCCTGATAGGTGTACGTGCTCAGGGAGGCACAGGCATCATAGTCCGCAAGTCTGTTAATCATAGGGTTGTTCAATTGAACACTGTGTTGCAGGCTTGTGCAGTTCAAATTTTCAATTATAAATGGATCACTATTTGTTCTTTATACTTAGATCCATCATTAGAAAGTAGATTGTAGGATGCGCAGGGTAATCCTCGTCAGCTAGAATTAAACGATCTACAGACATTGATAGACCAGCTTCCTAAACCCTTCATTCTGATGGGGGATTTTAATGCCAAGCACACCCTCTGGGGAGAGCCAAACGCGACCGGTGGGGTTTAATAATAGAACAGCTGTTTGACGTGAATGACATCACTTTAATGAATGATGGTTCCCCTACAAGACATGATGTTTTTCATAATACTGATTCAGCCATTGACCTCACTATCTGCTCTTCATCTTTGAGGTTAGATTACCAGTGGGTAGTAGACCAGAATGATCATGGCAGTGATCATTGGCCCATTCACTTAAAGTTTATGAAAAATATTCCATCTCCATGTTTACCAAAATGGAAGGTAGGGGAGGCTGACTGGGGATTATTCAAAAAATCTACTGATTTTCAGAGCCCAACATCCGCTTATGAGTATTTAATCAGTATATTGCTGTGTGGTGCCATGCTGTCTATTCCTCGAACTTCTGGTAAGCCTCGTCGTCCTCTAGTACCTTGGTGGAGTGATGCATGCGCCTTGAGCCGAAAGATAACAAGAACTTGCTACAAGAAATATCGTAGATATCCTTGCTTGGTAAATAAAATTATCTATTAAAGGGCTCTTGCTAAGCAAAAGAAAACATTTAAGCAGGCAAAGAGGGAATCGTTTATCAGATATATAAGTGAATTAAAATATGATTCCCCTATGTCGTTTGTCTGGAATAGAATCCGAAAGCTGCAAGGGAAATTTTCTCCACCTCCCTTGCCTATATTGAAAATTGATGGCTTCCTCATATCTGATTCTGGAGAAGTTGCAGAAATCTTTGGTAGGCATTTCTCTAATATATCTAGTGCCCTACATTACTCTCCTGCATTCAGGAGTATTAGGGACGGTACCACGGTTGTTCCTACTGTTAGTTTAAATTCAGAGTCGTATAATCTTCCTTTCACCATGAAAGAATTAGATCATGCAATCTCGTTATCTTCCCCAACATCTCCTGGGGAAGATGATATACTGTACTCAATGATTTTTAATTTGCCTAGAAGTACAAAACAATTTCTTTTAGACATTTTAAACAGTTTTTGGCTTTCAGGAACTTCACCAGAGTCTTGGAAGATATCGATTATTGTACCTGTTTTAAAACCTTTTAAAGATTCCTTCCTTCCTAAGAATTATAGGCCAATTGCTCTAACTAGTTGTGTTAGCAAGATTTATGAGAGGATGGTCAATGCTCGACTTGTGTGGTATTTGGATTCAAAGAATCTTTTATCTAATCGGCAGTTTGGCTTTAGGAAAAATAGAAGTACTTCTGACCCTTTGATGTTCCTTACTCGGGAGATACAGAATGCTTTTGCTGTGCAAAACCAGACTGTTGCAGTGTTCTTTGACTTAGAAAAAGCCTACGACACTACTTGGCGAGGGGGTATCCTTTTGCAACGTGTAGAGTGGGGTGTTGTGGGTAATTTGTTCTATTGTCTGAAAGATTTTTTGTCAGAACGTTACCTGAAAGTAAGAGTGGGCTCTTACATTTCTTCTGCTTACCCTCAGGAAGAAGGGTTACCTCAGGGAAGCGTCCTTAGTCCAACACTCTTTAATGTAGCTGTAAACGGTCTACTAGAACAAGTTCCTGTCGGGGTGCATGGTCTGGCCTTTGCTGATGATTATGCAATAATCTGTAGTAAGTCCACAGCTGTTGAAGCTTGTCAAATGATCCAGACTGCTATTAATGCTTCAACATCATGGGCCAGTGCTAAAGGGTTCAAATTTTCACCAGAAAAAACCAAAGCTATACGATTTTGTCGATTAAGAAGAGTGGAAGAGATCCCTACGCTGTTTTTAAACGATTCGATTTTACCTTATGAAGATAGCATTAAGTATCTAGGTGTTACATTTGATAAAAAATTAACTTTTACTCAACATGTTAATGAAGTTGTATGTAACGTGAAGCTTCGACTTAATATTCTTAAAGTTGTGTCTAATTTTAACTGGGGGGCAGATCGAATCACCCTTTTGAGGATGTACCAGGTTTTATGCCTAAGCAAAATTGATTATGGTTGCCAAGTTTATGGTTGTGCGTGCAAGAGAACACTGCAGAAATTAGATGTTGTCCATAATATGGCTTTACGTATTTGTACGGGAGCCTATAGAAGTTCACCAGTAGAAAGCCTATATATTGAGTCGGGTTTTACCCCACTATTTATCCGTAGGGAGGAATTAGGCTTGAGAGTCATATCAAGAATACTTACGTCAAAGCTAAACCCTAACTATAAGTATGTTAGAGAACCAACTGACAGAGCCCCAAATAGACCGAGACTGCCAAAGCCGCTTGAGGTCCGACTAGCAAGTTCTGCCAGGGAGGTGGGATTACTTCCCCCTGCAGTAGCTGAAATTTCGCCCTCAAAGTTTCCTCCTTGGAATAGACCATGCCTAGAAATCTGCCCAATTAGGGACAGCAGGAGCAACAGTTCTGGTGATCAGTTGAGGGCAAGTTTCTTGGACCATGCTTCCGAACATGGTGATTCTCATCATATATATACTGATGGCTCGAAGGGTTCTGATGGTGTTGGTTGCTCTGTAGTGACTAGTGGTAATATCATTAAAAAGAAGCTTCCTTCTAATTCTTCTGTTTTTACAGCTGAACTTCTGGCAGCTTTGACTGCTCTTAAATATATTTTTTATAGTTCTTGTACTAACAAGGTTTTTACCATTTTTACCGACTCTTTGAGTGTTTTATCTTCTCTTAAAAGCCTAGTCTCTTGCCACATTTTAGTGCAAGAAGTACAAGATTGGTTTTATCTTTTAATTAATAGAAGAGGATTTTCTGTTAGGTTTTGTTGGGCTCCGTCCCATGTTGGAATTGTTGGGAATGAGCGAGCCGACGCTGCTGCTAAGGCTGCAACTAGGCTTAGGCACATTTCCAACATGGGCGTCCCTGTATCTGATTTTAAAAGTACCATTCGATTTTATTGTAGAGACCAGTGGCAGGCCCACTGGTCTACTTTAGATAATAATCTTAAATTGAAATCGATTAGGCCTTCTGTTCATCCTTGGCCTCATAGCCGGATGGATAGAAGGTCTGAGATAGTTTTAGCTAGATTACGTATTGGCCACACTTAATATACTCACGGGTATCTAATGATGAGTGGAGCGGATAGGCAGGTTCCTCGCTGTTCCACTTGTCATGTGGATTTGACTGTGGTGCATATTTTGGTGGAGTGCCCTCATTTTGAAAACAATCGTAGAGCTTGTTTGCTGGCAAATAAGTCTCTTGGCGATATTTTAGGTGAAGGTACTCAGGCAGAGCAAATTATGACATTTTTAAAAAATATTGGTCTTTTTTATGAATTGTAATTTTCTCTTAATTGTTTTAGGTTTTTTGTTTGGTTTTTATGAATGAATGATTTGTATGTTAGATCGGTTGCGTGTATGTTTGTTTGTACGACAGTGACTTTTATTCTTAAAGACATATATGCGCTGAATGGCCCCTCGGCTCCGGCGCTTGGCTATGTGCCAAAAATTTTATAATCTAATCTAATCATAAGTAGGGATCAGGGTCAAGGTATTCTTCTATGTTGGGTGTCAGGGGATCCACTCGTGAAGCGGGTAGCATCAATTTTGATGAAATTGAATTGATGAGAAGAGTCAAGCCATTGAGCAGTTTTGTTTGATCAGCTGTGTTTGACTCAAACAGTTTATTTACTGTGTGGATCTCAGATAAATAGGATGCAAGAAGAGCAGATAAGCTCTGTTCTTTTCATCACAATACATGTCATGCAACATTTCTGAAGTGTAGCATTTTTCCTTGAGTCTAGTCACGCTAAAATGAGTCTTTAACTCTAGTCACTGTCAATAGTCCAGTATAGATATCTGAGAAGTGACCCATCACAAATTGCACTGTTTATGTGTGATATACCAAATTGTAGGTAATTTTGTCAGCTTTCATTTAAAAAAAGTTTACCAAAATTGGTAGGTGCAAAAAAAAAAGTTATTCAAGATGGCTTCCCGACAATTTCGTCTTCTCCATGAAAATCAATTTACTCCAGAATTATAAGAATCAGACCTTAGAAATTACTATCAATTTGTACATTTTGACTGAATCTTGGATTAATGATATAGTTATCACATTAATGTGATAATTTGATAAGAATTTGGTTCAAAATTCAAAATGGCCGCCACTAGATTACGGCAAAATAGTCGGTGATAATGTTGCTATGTAATTGTCCAGTATTAATTTTTTCAGCTTTCATTTTAAAATAAGTTATACATAAACAAATGGTCGAAGTTGGTCAAAATGGCGGCCAGACATATTTAGCATCCCTAAAAATCAATCCAAAATTGTGAAGGATCCGATCCTGGAAAGAATAATCATTTTGATTATACTGAATGTATGTAGGATATATTATTAACTTTATATTTATCCCAAGATTTTAAATTGAACCGACCCTAAATTCAAAATGGCCGCTATCAAATCACATCTAAATAGCTATCATTATTTGATTAGTAATTTTTGATATATTTTGGGTATCTTTTGGTCAGATTTGAAAATCATATATATCCATGTCCATTGATAACTTTAATGCAAAAGCAGCTTTTATATTGTATAATTTCATTTGGAGGAGAAAGTTATATAAGGTAATCAATTTAATTGCAGAGCTAAATATCTATTCATATAAATACATTCTTTCCTATATCCATTACACTATTGGCATAAAAGAAAATCAGGTATCATAATCCCATTTGATTTAGTCACTAGCTTCATCAGCCTCATCATTCTTAGTATCAGGAGCAGAGCAGTTTTTGCGGAGCAAGCACTTGCATACCTTGCATGCAAGACTGCACGGCAAACCAAATTTTCTGCAAGTACATTTCTTATTAGAACAATCAGTTTTACAGCCACAATATATGGCATCTAACAAAGCGTCAGGTGCAGCTTTTTTGTTCATCATTATTGGCACAAGGCTTCTTGAGTCATTTTGTATCCATATTTTGTAGGGTCAAGTTCATTGCCCAACCATTCCTGTACTTGTTGATCTACTTTTAGTGAAGTGTAATAAGAAGAGTTTGACGTTGGCGGCAGATCCTTAGGGGAACTGCCTCAGTACTAGATGCTTCTTTCTTGTGAAAATATTCCTCACGCAGGTTATCAAGGGAATCTTCTTTGGTGTTTCCTGTATACAAGATCGATATGGCTTTTTCTCCTGCAGCAGCAATTTCTTCATGGGAGGCATCAGGACTGCGGAACACAGAAGCAAGCTTTGTTAATTGTGGCACTTTCACTATTCTATTCAAGGATGTTGCCTTTCCGATTCCGTGAATTCTAGATGTAGTGTCGCAACCAGTGAGGGCATCTAGAAATAGCAGGTGAGAAGAGACATTAATGCCGAGTTTATTTTGGAGGGATTTGATATCCCAACACACGGGTTTTTTCTTCTGTGTCTGCTTTGGAGAACACCACAGGTAAACTTGGTGGGATGTGTTCTGCTCACCCTCGACAGATAGAATCAGCAAATCAGTATCCTCACCAACTACCACAGTGGTGCATTTTGATGCATTCTGGTAAGCAGTGTCGACGATCAGCTTATCCGCATCACATCCCAACCTGCTGCACGTAGTTTGATAGTAAGAAGATCTACAATTTTGTTCTTATTCTGTCCATTAGTCATGAATACTTCTTTATCAACAGTCACTTTCATGTCAGGTGTGAAATCAGTTCTCTCACAGATTTTCCCTTTGCTACGCCTCTTGTGAGCAGCGTCTTTAGTGGTTGGTTTATCTGGATAGCCATCAAAGACAACAGTACCTTTCTTTCTGTAGTTTATATCTAGATAGGCTACATGTCTGTCGGTAAGTGTCCCCCATGTTTCTCCTTTCACCCACACTATCCTTTGGAGAAAAGCTCCACCATCGATTACATATTCTGCATTATCTGGAGGCTGATCACTCATATCAGGGACTAGCTTCAATAAAGCTGGAAGGAAGGCTGACTTATTGGCTTCAAGCATAATATCTTGATGCTCAAACAGAGCCGGGGGATAAGTGCAGAGTTCATATGTTAGAGTATTTCTCACCTCACCGCTATTAACACCAGCAGTTACCATCCTTTGAAACAGTAATAAAGGATCAATGCTTACAGTCTCAGAACCTACTTTGACAGACACTTTCTTGGCCATGGTCTTCACTATGTCTTTTCTTTTAAGCGAATACTCAGTCACTAGTTTATTGCCCATAGATTTCAGAAATTTTCTTCCGACTTCTTGGCATTTATCTGCATTAATAGATGCATCGGCTTCTACACCAGTAGCTGTATTTCGCAGAGCTTGTTCCTCTCTAAATGGTGTTTTTTCCTTGAGAAAATCTGAGTTTGTCGATATCCTTGTGGTCTCGCTCTACACGTGATACTCTGAGATCCTTATGCTGTTCACTAGTCTCAAATCCTTGTGGTCTCGCTCTACACGTGATACTCTGAGATCCTTATGCTGTTCACTAGTCTCAAATCCTTGTGGTCTCGCTCTACACGTGATACTCTGAGATCCTTATGCTGTTCACTAGTCTCAAATTCAAATCCTACCCCTGTATATTCTTGAATTGCTAGATTTATTTCAGCAAGAACCGGTTGGCTCAGACACCAAGTGACTCTTTGGGCGTCATCCATACCTCTTCCTCTTGTCATACCGCCATTTGTTTTCATTGCTCTCATAAGGCACTGTTCAATTATTAGATCTCTGCTTAATCCTGCCCAGACTCGAGCTGACCTTCTGACTGTGTAAAGACCAGAAAGAAATACCTTTTGATAAATCTCCGGCTGGGTATTAGGTAAATCTAACATTCTGTTGATATAGATATTCAATGACGAGGTGTACTGACAGTGACCAGTCCCTGTAAGGTATGGAAGCATCTCGATCTGACTTTTGATTCCAAGTTTCCAGTCGCCAACTCGCTCTGACCAAATAAAGGAACGCATGATTTGAGTCATTTCTAGATACTGAAACCACAATCTGGCTGTTCTGGCGTCCTTAAGTTTGTTCTTGAACTCATCAACTTTATTATTGATCCATTTCAAAGACTCTGAGGATTTTACTTCTTTCCATGAAGTATCTCCAGTCAGAACTTTATGGTACAACTTTTTCAGTTCATCAGTAGCATCAAAGGTTAAGCTTACTATCTATGTATCAGTCTTCTCTGGTATTTCTGCAGAAGATGTTTGAGTAGTGTCACAGATTTCAGAGACTGAGGCAGCAGATAATGCTTTGTTGTTATTTTCATCGATTGAGCGCTGTTCAGTTTCTTCATTTAAGGATGAAGGGGTTTCCTCTGGGATTTCATCATCATCATATCTAGTAGTTTCTGACTGTCTGGTTTTCCTCATTAATGGGTGGCGTGGTTTCCTCTGGGATTTCCTCACCATCATTTCTAGTAGTTCCTGATTCCATCTGTGTAGTCGTAGCACTGGCATCTTGAACAGGTAAGTGCAGAGGCACTGGCAAACAGCTTGAATGTGAAGCTATGATTTTATCACAAGGGAAGGAGGAGGGTTCATCTGACAATTCAGGGATCGGAATTGAAAGAGCTTCTGATACAATTATGGAGTTCAGAGCTGATGACAGTAGCTGGTGACCTCTGACAGCGCGAGAATATGCCTTGCCAGTGAGCATATGTTTGACTGAGTGCTTAGCATAAATAATCTCAAGCAGTTCTTCAAGACCTGATCCTTCCATTACAAATCCAATGCTTCCAAGGAAACTAACAAGACCATGATAGCCTCCCATGGATACAATAATGTCATACAAGGGACTGTCAGAAGTTTGCTCAAGGATGATTTGCAAGCCTTTTTTTCCACAAAGGCTGATCAAAGGTAATGATAGGAACAGTTTCATATCTCTTTGCGTGGTGTGCTACATAATGACGAGTTGAATAAACACAGTCTCTGTTTCCAGAACCCTTGTTAATCAGGTGCATGAATTGGCCAGAAACATATAAAAAATGTTGCATTGAGCAATAAATCCAAATATCATTACAATATGGCCTTTCTTATTAACTTTTCATTTAAAATATTTGTTTATTCAGCAAGAATAAGAATTAAGCCCATACCATAAATTGTTTGTATTTACTTGATACATGTAGCTCACCTTTAGATATTAGTAAAGCAGTTGATTTTAGGAAACTTCAATTCTTGACCATACCTGAGATGAAAATAACATGAATTTAATAAAAATAAACAATCAATATATATATATATATATATATATATATGTATATTATATATATATATATATATATATATATATATATATATATATATATATATATATATATATATACTAGCAAAAAACCCGTCCTACGGACGGGATTTCCTACTAGTTCCTGTGGATGCATTTTCACGAGGTCGTGTTTTGGTCAATGCAATAATCAATATCTCAACTTAGGATTGGTCAATTTTCAAAATTTAAAAAGAATCGTAACCTAAACTATTGACCATTTCAATGGTATATTATATATTAGCATAGTTAAGAAAATAATAATTAAAAAATAACAAAATGTTGGCCCACCCCTAATTCGGCTATTTTTCACAAGCACATTTGTATAAAATCACCTGTGGAATAGCAGTTATAATGTTCTACCAACTAAAACTGCTTTTTTTCTTTTGATTTGCAATGTCAGTAATGCAAAACAAAACATTTGCACCTCACTAATGCAGTCTACATGATAACCAGAAGAAATATTGAAATTTACCATTGATTCGAAGATTTTTTAATCATTTCGAAACCTTGCTTCAGGTTAGATACGATAACTTTTTTTTGCACTTACCAATTTTGGTAAACTTTTTTTAAATGAAAGCTGAAAATTTTTCCAACAATTTGGTATATAACACACAAACAGTGCAATTTGTGGTGGGTACCTCACATTTCAGGCCCACAGATATACTGGACAACAACGAGGTTCTACGACTTAGCAACGCCGCCCTGGTGACAACAAGCAAAACTACTTTAGTACCTTGGCTTATATTTTCGGCACATTACTCTGGCATATGCAGTGGCTATTTCAGTTTTGTGATAAAAATATAATTTTTCTTAGATATACTTCATAATTTAAAGAATAACGATCTTGCTCGTTATTAAAATGCTTATAGGAAGTTGGTCTGTGCAGAAAAGTCATCAGGCTTTTGTGTCACTGTGAGAGGATTTCAGGATGGCGTAGTATTAGTAAACAGACCGAAGACGACTAATATTATTTCATTTAAAATTAAAATACTTAGCCTGGTTCTACTTATGCTTCCACTGAACTATGTCTCACACATTAGCAATAATAAGAAAATGAAGTTTTGGTAGCCTAGGCTAGACTTAACCCTTCAAACTAGTCTACTCATTTCGTAAGATGCAGTATCATTTAAACCTAATCCTACGTGCAACTTAATTTCGAATAAAAATAATTTTATATGAAATGTTGCCGAATCATCACATCAGGGAAAAAATATCCTATAAGAATATTAACACGGGAAAACAAAACTTGGCTTATGCCTTTTGATTCGGCATTTTTTTTTCTTCTCTTAAGATCATTTCTTATTCTAAATAAGTCTAAATTAACTTCTCACGACCGTTCAAAGTATTGTTTCAAAGAGCCAGATTATGAAAAAATGATTTTGCTAGCTTTTCTGTCATTGGTTTGTCTACAGGATGCATGCTAATTGTTGAGATATGTACAATTTAGGATGTAATATTTTTACTTCACTTACAATAGACTTTAGAACCATAGTGTTTGGAAAAACTGTGTATTGTACAGAAATGATTAATTGACCTGTAATAAAATAACACAATCTAAGAATAATTGATAGGAATAATGTTCTGCTTTAGTTATAGTAATAGAGCAGTGTGTGCTGAAAGCAGTGCGCCACAATTTCACATAACTGACTTCCATGCTCGGCAAAATTCTACATTGCTTCATGCAGCCATCGGTAAAATCTAATGTATATAAAACGATATATGCGATCACTTTTTACATTCATTAAAACAATTTCAAATAGATTTAAGTTACCTTAATTACATGGAAACATAAAGCTGTGACTATTGTCGCCTGCATGTAAACGTGTCACCTGGACATCGCTCGATCGACTATTGCAGTTCCATGATGGGGCGTAAACAACCAATCTCTGATGGCTCTTTATTCAGTCATTATTATACAACCATATATATAAATATGCAAATGACCGAGAATATTGGTGAATGACTCATATAAGAACAAGAAAATAATATATCTGGCCATAATAAACCTCTAGTAAAAAGGAAATTTTTTGAAATTTTTTTTCCACGCTTGGTGCGGCAGACCAAAATGAAGACCACATTTCTGTGCATAATCACATTGCGTATCAAAACTGCCACACCAGAGGCCACATTTTCACGTTTTGGCAACAATGGCTGAAAGGGAGTCTCTTACTGATCATAAGATCAGTAAGAGACTGCCATTCTAACCCTACGGAATGAACATATTCTTTGGAAGCTTGAATTTCTAGTCAAGTGGACCTGTGGGCTTGTTCCATATGAATAGGTTTCATCTTCTGAATAATAGTAATGCGGTAGAAAATTTCTAATGAACTGATTCCCATTACATTCATTTGGTAATTCGAATAAAATTCTATCTTGTCACTGATGGATCAGGAGGGTAAAGAACACTCACTGGTATGCAAAGCCTCCGGCCTGCCAGGTAAATCCTCAGGTACTGTACAAGTATAAAGTTCCAACTTCTTTTTTACCTTTAGCATGTTAGTAGGTGGCATCCTTGCCTTTTGTTTGAAGAGCCAAGGGATGTTTCTTGATGTGAGTTAGAAATTCACGTTTATTACCCGTGATTGTAATTGCTTTCCAAACACTTTTTCATGAGGACGAATAGTCTCATCCGAATTTGTCCTCCAAGGCATGGTTGGGTAGCACAAAAACACCAGATTTTGATGTAAGAAAAACCTATTTTTGGTAGCCACCGAGTTTCAAAGGAGCTTTCAGTCACTTCACTTTTCAAATCAATCAATCATGTAAAGAAAAAAATGTCAGAATTTTGTGATGAATTGAAAGCGACAGTTCACGGTAGAAATAAAGCTATTTGTCTCCGCCATCCCAGTATAATATCTAATAATGCTACATATGAATGGGCACCACTTGTCCTTCCTCTTGAGTGGAAAAAGCCCCCATTGGAGATGGCTGCCCAGTACTTTGGGACCCCAATGAGAAAAATCTCAGACAGGACAGCTAAAGCGGAATTTCTTGCTAGGCTTTACCTCAATAATATAACTTCTACCACTATGCTGGAAGTAGCTTCTAGAGAGGTTCAAGTCTTCCAGAACATAGTTCCACTTAACTGGACCCTATGGGGAGCATTTTGTGACTTTGAGTGTGGTATCAAGGCTCGAAAGGAAGCATTTAGCAGGCTCCATAATGTCACTCCCCAATGTAACCTCCCTATTACCTTCTTCCCCTTTCTGTTGGGACCTTATTGAAGAGTCTGTTGTAGCACAACTCTAAGTGAGCCCAACAACAGAATTGCACAATATATGCTTTTTGGAAAAGGGGAACCTGGTTAACAATACTCCTGAGTTTCCTCTTCCTAAGCCTAAGAAAGCTCGGTATGACTTGGAGCCATACAAGCCTCCAGTCACTACTAAAGGATCCCTCCAACAACAGAAGAAAAGAACAGCAGCAGCAGCACCATTTTCCTGGTAGAGAAAAAGAAAATCAACTCCTGGACTTCCTATTACAGGCAAGGGAAGAGGTGAAGTCCTTACGACTTGTGCGGTCAGGAGTCATCTTCTAAGTATCACATGCAGTGGAAGTCCCTTGGGGGACACTATTATTATTTTCAGTGGGCTAGGGTGGAAAAGGTCTCACGACCCCCTCCTATAAAAGCGAGTTTTTTCCGAAAACCATTGGAAGAATATGTGCAGGTCTTCTTAAAGGGAGTCATATAGAAAGACGTGTTTATTCACCACCAAATTCACCACCAAGCACACCTATTCAGTGTCTCCAAGAAAGATTCCTCTGTGCAAAGGGTGATCCTTGACCTGTCAAGTTTGAACAAAGACGCTGTTTTCCACAAGTTTTGGATTACTTGTGTTGACAAGTGTGTTCGCTCGTTCTCCAGGAAAACAGGTCCATCTGTAGATCTAAAAGATACATTCTGACATGTCCATATTGCCATTCTCTTTTGCCCTTATTTTTAAGCCTAATGGGTTGTTGCACTACTGTTTTCCCTGTTAGGATTTAGAAGGTAATATCAATACTAAATGCTGAAAGAACGTTTCTTCCGTTATGTCTCCATACTCTACGTAAATTTTGCCAAATATGGATATTCTATTCTGTGAGGGCTTAAATAAGAACTGACACATTCTGGATGATGCACATAATAAGAGAGATTGTTAATATTCCAGTAGTTTGAAGGTATCTATTACCTACCAAGACAGTTTAAAAGTGTTTTATTAAAAATTAAGAATAACTAATACGCATTCTCACACTCAAAGATATACCTTACAATGTTTTTTGATAGCAAAAACCAGATACATATCTTCCTCTGTAATAAGAACTTAGATTTCTGTCAAGTAGAATTGTATGATAAAGCTTGCATAATTCTTAAATTGGCTCTGTTGAGGTCTTTCTTTGCAAACTCTGCAGAAAAAAATAATAGGAACCCCTTTCACAGTACAACAACAAAAATTACAAAATACATTTGAGCTTAATCTACTTACTAACTACTTGTTCAGTTCCTGAAAGAAAAGAATCTGGTAAAAAATATAAAAACAACTAAAACACTGAAACAACACCAGCAAAAATCAGGATGCTAAATTTCAGTCACTCAAAAAACTGTTACTTATGAGGGCAGATCTTTTGAAGTAAATTTTCCACCATTTGGTTAAAAAAAATTAAATTTAGCAATGGTACTGAAAGCATTAATAGCTTCCTTTATGCACATATGTACTAAAATTTAATCTTCTGTGTGATGCAATGTAATTCTTAATTATAGTATAGGTTAATTAGGCAGACAGTTTTTTTCATTTGTTAAAGTTACACAATACAGACATGTTTTGCTCACTTTCATGAAAGTAACCGAAGTAAATTCTCGTAAATTTAGCATCCAGAAAACATTCATATCAAACTATTATGAACAAGAAAAACTTTTGCACTCTACACCTCCCTTTGAATGAGAGTAAGGCACCTGAATTTCAAAAGTGCATTTTAAGTGCATTTTTCTTCAGAATAACAAAAGTCACCTGGAAAACAAAAAAGGAACTGAAAATATGTAAAGTACTTTGTACATCATACATAACTAAATTATAAATTCCAAATTCTATGCGCCTAATTCATCCATGACATCCTGCACCAACTGTGCTTTCTTCTTCCCCGTGACCTTTGCACCTCGTTCTTGAAGCCAGGACTTTAGTTGATCCATGTTCAATTTGTCAACCTACAATAAAAAAAAAACGATGAACTGTTGAGCATTGGATTACAGTATTTACACTATACTTTCAATTCATAAATAAACCCAACTTTTGTTGTTATTTGGGTAATTTAGAGAAAAGCCTCTAAACGTCATCCTTCACATTTAAGGGGTACAACACTGTGTGGTCTCTAGTTAAAAATAGACCAAAAGTAAATACAATAAAGCAGGTCATAATAAAGCTAGAAGCTTCAAAAAGAACTGTATATTAAGGTGGAATAACAAAGATAATTTGGATGCTGCTTTCTCAATAACCACTATAAGCTGCGCTGCACAGCTCTCATACTTCACTTCACAATACTATCCTCCAAAACTTATTCTTCACCACTCTAGGAGTCGAGAATACTAGGAAAGACTGTGTCTAATTATAAATTCTCAATGGTAAGCACATCATTCCACATGCTTTACCTTTTCCCTAATTCATAAATCCTCCCTATAATATAATCGAAAATGAGTTACTACTTCCTTCATCATTGCTGTGATATTTATGTACAATTTCTTTAGTTGCATTTTTATTATGGAGAAGTTTAATGTGACTACTCAGTCACATCTATAGTCTCAGTCGGAAGTAGGTCAAGTTGTTGTCGGGCAACTATACTCTTGTTTTTTCCATCTGTCCATCCGGTTGTGGTGTTTGCGCATGGTAACACTGCGTCCCGGGCTTTAAATAATATCCTATTTCGAATATTAACGGTGTAATTCGCATACAGTAAATTATTAAAACACTTTTCAGTTGCAAATGTACACCCAGATATCCTTTAATTTACCTAAAACTTACACATAGCCTAACTATTTAAAGCCTGGACGCAGTGTTACCATACGCAAACACCACAGGCGGATGGACAGATGGAAAAAAAACGAGTATAGAAAGAAAGAGACCAAAGGGATCAGATGAAAATTAAAGGCAGAAAGTAATACATAGAGCTGGGGTTTAAGAGATAGCACAAAAAACTTTTACCACCATCTGCAATGACCTTGCAAGACAAACTATGCTCAGTAAGCCTGAGTCATTGGCTCCAGGCTACAAAAAGTTATCCCACTACCTTTACCATTCGGTTTTCATTCACCCTCTCACTCAAGGGCCTACTACTGTCTTTGACTATACAGTAGCAATATTAAGTCTAACATGCACCTCAAAGTCTTAAACATACCATGAATCTTCAGCTATTGCAAGGCCATTGAGGTTGGTTCCCTATGATGTTCAGTAACATCAAAGTATTAAAACATTTTCTGTATATAAATACGTATTTATATATAGGGATAGTTGATATCTTTAATCTGAAGTGGTAAAACGCACAGCTATACATTCAAAATCCATGGGATCTTGACACCGTTGGCATAAAAGATCAAGGGATGACTTCACTAATTATGATACAAATGACACCTTTACTTACTTTTCCTTCTTTTGCCAAGTCTTCTACACTCATAGATTTTGGGTCAATTTTTGGTTTCTTTGGTGCAGGAGTAGATGATGCTGTTGGCCTTTTCTTTGGAAGGTTAGCTGGATCATAAGAGGGTGGATACACTAAGTCCATCTAGTAGTTTACCCGCTTTCTTAAGAGTTCAATAATTGGGTGGAACTGAAAATAATGTAGTCAAATCAAACACGTATATTATTATTATATAGTATTAATGCAATAGTTTCATGAGAGTACTATGTCAAATTTCTAGACTAAATGAGCTTTGCCAAAAGGATTTGTGCATGAATGAAGGATGTAAACTAGAGCTCAGGCAAAGACAATAACAGACTGGTATGTGAGAAGAGACCAGGGAGAGAGAATGGATGAAGCCTATTAAGCAGAGAGTTCTGCAGCAAAGTCTTAAATTAAAGAGCTCATCATAAGGATTTGTTCTGAAAAAAAAAAATCCTTATACTACTAGAGAATTTTTAGCCTTATGAAGATGAAAATTTAAATTACCTACTATGCAAACATTCAGGAAACTTCTCAAATACAAATAGTGTAAGTAGAAATGATTAAAATCATTAGTGTTTAAAAGGTACACATATTCGTAAATGGTACACAAATATCAACAGTTACAATACTACAACTCCAATACAGTATATGGATGTTCTGAAGATGAATGGCCCTGACTGCAAATGGTACTTTAAATATATTCTTGCACTTCTTGAAAATACTACATAACTGCAGTGTTAAACTAAATAATTTAATGCAAAGTCATGTGTAAGATAACAGTTGATTTTTGTAACTGAAAACACCAAATTCTACCGTACTAAAATAAAAAGCCATTTCATTGTCATTTAAAGTATTATGACAACTTGCATGGAAAAAAAATCCATAATTGCATTACCTGTGTGATCTGAAACGGGTTCCAGTTCAGACCTATTCAGTGCCAGAGCTTCAATGTTACGCCAGAGGGTTTGAAGGCTTGGATTATCAAAGCCTTCAGGATCATATGTGAAGTGCAGTTTTTGTATGACTGCCTTTGCTGCATCAACTTGATCTGGAGTAACACGAGTCATATTCTCCATCTCAGTGTTACGAAAATCATCTGCAATAAAAGAAAATAATGCAAAAGTACCTTCCAAAATATATACCTGTAACTCACATACACCAAATATAATTACACTCAGTTTAAAGTTGAATGTTACTCTCATACAGATGCTGACATTTCTCAATCTGTGGAATTAACAGAAAAATCTTACTGGGACATATTTTCCATCTGTGAATTGTGGCAATACTAATCTGTGGATGCAAAGGTAATACTACAAGGTGATGAAACTTAGTATACCCATACCCATAAAATGAAATATTAACACATGAATGATTCAATCACATATTTCTCTCTTCTACTAAAATTTAAATTATTTACAATTTCTGGAAAATACTTAAAACAAAGGTTTCTCAGCCCATTTTACGCATTTTCATTCATCAATACTAGGTGAAAAGACTTGAAAACTGGTTGAGCTGCTTATATGTATGAGTGGATTATCAATGAAGTTGGGGATACCCATACTCCATTAACAATAAGACTGAAAAGTTGATAATGCAATGCTCAATAAAGCTACAATTCTACCTATGCAGTAATACTATCAGTAACGGTACCAACAAAAATAGAACATAATGGCTGCGTCCCTTGTGACACGTATAACTGGTATCATTACGTGATAAAAATTCATCCTTCTGTTAAGAATTGGGTAACTCATCCATTGGAAGCCGTCATCTTTCCACAAGTAAACAAACAAAACTGAAAACACTGAAACAGGTAGGTCTTGTTCTTCAGTCCAACCTAAGGCAAACGCACGCTGCATTAATGAAACCCTAGCTTCAGGGTTCTCAGTTCTGATACCATGAGTGAAAATACCAAAGTTCCATATGTAGATGAGATAATGATAAAAGGGAAACGGAGATGGCTTGGACATGTCCTTGCACAACTCCTGGGAAAACTAAATGTGCTCCTAAAGGATGAAGGATGAGTGGAGGAGGACTTGTGGGGAAGAGAATAAAAAATGAGTGCCAGAATTTCACCGAAGCTCTTTGCATCACACGGCTCTAGTGGCAATGATGTTATGCAGAATAAATACAATTAATGTTACATGATAAACTTAAAATCATACCTGCAAATGGGAGATGGCATGCAATAAACCCTGGAGGAACAACTTGACAAGGAATAAAACGTACTATTGGAGCCACTTTTCTATGAAGACATCCCTCTAACAAAGCTGCAAACATCTTCTTGCTACTTATTATGACAAAAGATAAAGAATGACAGAATGACCTTGCAAGGACCAGACAACTTGCCAGACCTAAGTTATCCACGAATGAGTCCCAAAGAAATGGCAGTCTTTAGGGAATAGCAAAAGTATATGCTTGCAAAAGACCAAGAATGAATAATGTAGTTCAATAGTTTCACATGATAAGGTAAAAACTAGAATAATGTACAAAATTAAGCAAAGCTTGTCTGAAATTAAAAATCATCCTGACTATCACTTTTGAGAGAGCTTAGGCAGGGATATGCAAAGTAAAACCTAAAAAAATCTTAAAATACAATGTTTACACCTAAAACACAAGAGGAAGAGTGACAATCTACCAGATTTTAAAAACAAGGATCCTCAACAATAATTCGATATCATATACATGAGTAACTACAAGGATTCAATGATCAAAAGACTTTAATATACATAATGTACTTGATGGATGAAAGTACCTTTAGAAAATCTGAAACCCAAAGCACATACAATATGTTAAGAAGGGCCACTCGTTATCAGAAGTTATCCCTCTTCTAAAGTTATCATATTTCCCAAATATAAATCATGATTTGAAGGATAATATTATGGTAATTGATCATGTCTTTACTTTTTCACAAGGAACAGCTATATTTTCTGAAATTTAAGAAGAAATAACATATTCCTGCCTGTCCATACCACTTAAGGATTATACAGTAGTAGTTAAATTAATTAGTTAACTAAAGCCTGGACTTTAGCTCCTCAAACTATAGATAATTGTCAAGGCTCACAAAGCTGCCAAATCTACAAATGCTCACTGTGCTACACACAATACATATTATGTACATAAGGCAATGGACAAGACTACATAGAACAACTAATTACATGTATAACTAACACTGGGGAAAGCCCTATGACACAAGAATATCAAGTAGTACATAATTATACTTCTTACAAAATATGCAACTGCCATCATGCCCTTGACAATATAATTTGGTTCAAGGTTCTAGTATCACTGAGTAAAATGGTGATATCTACAACTGTACTATTGATTATGACAAAAATAATTCTGACCCCTATGCAGACATATTTTTGATGGGTATTGAAGGATTTGGTGTTGTTTCAGGGGTGAAAAAATCATCCAAGCTTTATCAAAGGAGAATTAATCACATGATGGAGTAATCTAATCAATGCCTTTCATTTATTCAACATCAACTTAATAGCTTTCATCAAATTTATTAACAAAGCACACAACTTCCTTACCAAAAGATTAAAAACTGACTGAGGGATAAAGTCCTGTCTTGTTCAAAACAACCTTATTATCATAAGCAAAAACATGTGCTGTTCCTTAGAATAGTCAGCAACCAACCATCTTCACCTTATCTACAAATAAGTTACACAATATGGCTTGATGAAGTCGAGTGGCTTCAATCCTATAAGTTCAATGCCTGGAGGATAAACACTGCTCATGTTGCGAACTTCATCCTGCAAATGGTTTTATTAAAATATGAATGTCATTAAAAATGAAGGGGAATGACCCAAAAACATATATTTTTTAATATATATTTACAGCAAAGGTTGATTCATGTCATCTAATAACTGCAAGCAACTGCAATGGTGAATTTCTCATAATTGCCAGCAACTGCGATGTTGAATTTCAAGATGTTACAAAGCTTGGGCTATATCTTATAGCAGCTCAAGTAGGGCTGGTCAAATAAGACATTCCATTTTCATAACTTATTTTCTCAAGACAAACTACAAGATATCTCATAAAACTTACACCCTTTTAAGGTAATAATATTAATTGGACAAAAAAAGTCATTGAGGAATAGAGTCAGAACACACCTCCCTGCTGGTGTAATACTTGGAAGGAAGAGATTAAGTAATACGTACTTATTAATAAAAGAAAAAGAGGTAGGTAGCAAGTCTCTCCCGGCCTAAGCTGCTGTCCTCAATAGTCGTCTAACAATTAGATACCAAACTTAGTGCTGAGGTTGACAGAGGTGCCCATCTGTCCCTCCGCATCAAGTTGGAGAGTCGGATGCTTTGTCCAGTTCTGAGCCAGAGAGAGAGAGAGAGAGGTGGGGGTTGGGGTTCATTTACTAAAAAAATAAAAAAAATTGACAAAGATTTGGTATATATTTTCCTAAGCTAAATATTGATAATCGTAGATGGAGATGCCAGATGTACCTGGCGTCCCATCTCCAGCCATTTCCATGGCGATACGGCCCTGATGACGTCAGACACGCCCATACTACTTATGCCTTGACCTGTTATCTGAGTGATGAGTATTTCAGTCTCCCACAGTGATTGTGTGTGTCAAATACACTCGGCAGTGTATGCAATTTGAAGCTAATTGCATATGATAACATCCTCGCCGTTACCTGTTTTATGTTGATTTGTTATCTTTTAGATAGACCAGTCAGTCACGCAGAGTGATAAAGATTATTGGAACATCTTTGTGAATTAAAAAAGAAGTTTTTACATTGAGCTGGGGTTATTTATACTTTATTCTCGTCATTAACTACCATTCTTTTATTATGTAATAATATACAGACGAATGTACAGCTATCATCAGCATTTGTTGATAATCCCTCTACATTGTACAGTGCTTGATTGAATGTCAAGAATTGTCCCGATATCCATTCGGAAGGGTGTCTTTGAACAGCATAGTCGAACTAATTACTTCCTCCACCAATGAGTAATAATCCTCATTTGATTTACGTGAAACTTCTTGGGAGGGGCTTCCCTTGTGGAGGTCGATGAATAATTAATGTTTGGTTGTGTTTTATTGCACCGGCTCTCTCTCTCTCTCTCTCTCTCTCTCTCTCTCTCTCTCTCTCTCTCTCTCTCTCTCTCTCTCGTGAAACCTACAGTTGCGTCTCAGAAGCCTGATCAGCGAATTAGTTATCTAGTTCGTGACAAATCAATATTTCGTCAAAATGCATACCTCCATGATGCAATGATAAGCAGAATGACCTCGATGAGGTCATCCTCAGGCTGCGGGTTGAAACCATTTATAAGATCATTAACTCTCTCTCTCTCTCTCTCTCTCTCTCTCTCTCTCTCTCTCTCTCTCTCTCTCTCTCTCTGTGAGGCATCAATTTGAAAACAAATGAAATAAAGGAAGATGAAGCAATAGATATTGATATGTCTAGCGGAAGAGTGGAAACTGTGACTGAAAGATTTAAGTTAAACTTGGATTGTTTGTGGACTGGAATCCAAAGTTAGAAATGTATGACTGGACTCTTGAGCCAAATTTTCTTTATGGAATTATATACAAAATGGATGTTGAATGCAAATACAAGAAAAGGCTAGGGCTCTTGAGGTTAGCTGTCTGTTAATACAAGTGGCACAAGGAAACGATAAGATAAAGGACGATGACAAACAACTGAGAAGATCCTCCCACAAAAAGGAGACGGGGAAAGGGAGCCCATGGCACAGTAACGGTAAAAGTGAGGCGATGTAGAGGACGAAATGGAGGAATGCAAAAAAAAAAAAAAAAAAAAAAAAGTGAACAAAGAAAGAAGTGGCTCTGATTAATTAAAAATGAAACGCAAGGAAGATTAAATAAAATAAAAACTACTGAGGATAGAGGACTGCAATTTGTTATGTTTGATGACTGGACGGTGGATGATCTGCATACAAATTTGCAGCCCTATAGCCGCAATAGTTTTCAAGATCTGAGAGTGGACAAAAAAAAAAATGCGGACGGACAGACAAGCATGAGAAAAAGGGTGTAACTCCACATATACAATGACGATAAGACTGCACTCATCGGCAGCCAATATATGCCAAATACAGAAGGGTGATGTTCAGCATAAGCTTCATTATTATGTAAGGACAACTAAATGTATATATATATATATATATATCTATATATAGATTACTCTAATGCCGTAGGACAATATGAAGATAAAAGGCTCATAAAACACTGATTATACGTTGCAACAAACATTTCAGACGCTTGCCTGTGTCCCTGTTCACTGGTAAAATATTTTTTCTATTGAAAAGGGACACAGACGAAATCATCTGAAATGTATTGTTGCAACGTATGATTAGTGTTTTATGGGCTTTTTATCATATATACAAAAATATATATTTGTGTGTATGTATATATATGTATATGTACAGATATGTGTGGCAAACACATGTGCATATACATACATACCTACATACATACATACAACATATAACATATATAATATATAATATATATATCTATATATATAATATATATATATATATATATATATATATATGTGTGTGTGTGTGTGTGTGGGTTTGTGTGTGTGTGTGTGTGTGTGTACTAAAGAATTTTACGCTTCTCTCATCAAAAAACCTTATAAAAAAATTTCTTTTATTTATCAGTTTTAATTCTGTAAAATCTATTTTGTTTCATAATCATCGGTGACTGAAATATTAAAATGTCCAGCTCTCTTTTTAGTTACTTTCCCGACGAAGACATTATTTATTGATTCATTTTGAAAGTCGTCTCCATTTGCATGGTTTCTGGAGCCGTCGAAGTCTTCAGAAGCCTTCAGTTACTCCAAGTCCTTCCGAAGGCTCCGTGACGAATCTCCCAAAGCAAGAAAAATGGCATTGGAGCCAAAATGAGGATGTGGGGAACTCCCGGAATTCTAGTGGCGTTTTCTAATTCCAACGTTTTGATCGGGTGGAAAGAAAGGTAACCATGTTGGCACTTGGTAAATTTAACTTTGTGAAAAACTTATTGGCTCTGATTCCTGCCGGATCAATGGTACCTTTTATAAATGGAAATTGGATCCGAAACCTCGGATTATCTATTGGCAAACGCGCAGTAGCTCTTGTTCTGGGAGCAATTTTTGGCGGCGTACATCAGTACATTGAAGGCCAGAAGGCTCCTAAGATTGGTCAAGATGCTACCGTACGGAACAACGACGACGACCTTTATTGCGCTACTGAAATGATCTCGCTTTTGAAGGAAGAATGGAAAGACGCAATGGACGAGTACTTTTTCCTCCTAGATGAATTCGAAGAGACGAATTTTAACGAAGCTGCTGAAATGAGAAGGAATCAAAATTTGCTCGACGATTTCATGGAAGAAAAGTATAACATCGAAAAGCTTGGTAAAAATCGCGACTGTGCTGAAGAAGAAAATAAACTTCTGAAGAAGAAAATAGAAGAGTTGGAGGACGAATTAATCCAGAAAGCCAGGGAAGTTGAAACTGTAAACGAACAGCTCGCACGGAAGGAGAGAGAATGTGAAAACCATCGAGGAAAACTGGAAGAACTCCAGAACCAAGCCGTGGACAATGATTTCTATTGTGGATACCTTGAAGAGAAGGTGAAGACCCACGAAGCCGAAAGAAAGAGGCTGCTCCAGGCGACGACACATCTCGAGGAGAGATTGCAAGCCTCACAGCGAGAAGTGTCTGCTCTAGAAAGAAATCATGACCTAGAGAAAAATCACAGTAATCAGACTCAAAAGAATCTAGGCGATCAGAAGAAGGTCCATATCCAGGAAACCACAGATCAGTCGCTTCAACAGGAGGATGAACAAATGAATGAGACATTAGAGGAACAAGAACGACTAGTATCCGTGATAAACAATTCTATGACAAGTGAAAAGAATAAGAATAATGCTATGGTTGAAGAAAACAAGGTAAAAGGAAACACGTTCTGTAAACTTGGACGGCTGGAAGAAGCAAGTGAATGTTTCCTCAGAGTATTGGATATGGACGACGATCACGAGGACTACAGGCTAAGACTGGGATTATGCCTCTTGTTGCTTGGCAGACACAGGGAAGCTATGAAGCAGCTTAAGAAATTAGATGATCAAGAAGATTTGGTTGCAGCTGCCAAAACCCTACAAAGAATGCAACGTCATGGCTGCCCATACTACATCCTAGGTATTGCAGAGGATGCTAATTTGAAGGCAATAAAGTGGGCCTATAGGAAGCGGGCACTGAAGTTCAACCCTGATAACTGCCAAGGATCTGAAGAAGAGCAACATCGCAGAATGGATATCATGCAGAAGGTCAACTATGCTAATGATCTCCTATGCGATGCTGATGAAAGAGGAGAATACGACGCAGTCAGGGAGTTCATCAAGGACCTGGCAGCTGAAGTGTTTCAAGATCCTCAGAAGGCAATGAAAGTAAAAAAGAAGAAACCTGGAAGGACAACGAAGAGGCCAAAAACTAAAGAAAACTAGGAAGGAACAAACAGAAGAAACAGCCTGTGATTAACGAAAATTGTGAAGGATTTTGACTCGTCAACAGGTGATGCTGCTGCATCGTGTTCCATAGGCATTGCGATCTTCTTGGCCCATTCGATGGATTGACTGCAAGATGGGTGTTCACTGCTGCTCCCCCCGGCAGCAACCAGCAACGGGAGGTCCCCCCACCTCCTACACACCCACCCTGAACTCAAAACCATCGAATGGGCCAAGAAAATCGCACTGCCTCTGGAGCATGACGCAGCATCATCAACTGGAGACCAGTCGAAAGCCTTCACATGGGCTGTTTCTTTGTAGTTGTGAAGACAAGCATTGTGATCGGTCTTTTTAACAGGCTTCCCTGGTGATTCTCTCGTCTTCCTGACAAAGGCAGGAGGACCAACTCTCAGGATGAAAGCGAACAGTTATTCAAAGGAAGGAGGACCAGCTCTCAGGATGAGAGCTAACAGCTGTTTGGAGGCTGGAGGACAAGCTCTCAGGATGAGATCCAACAGCTGTTCAGAGGGCCTTCTATATATGCAAAATATGGGTTATGCAATGCATATTGGCTCCATTACTTTCATATAATACTGTGGCAACCTCTGGCGTGCGTAAAACTAAAAACCCGTTAAGTTCAATGCCTTCTATATATGCAAAATATGGGTTATGCAATGCATATTGGCTCCATTACTTGCATATACTACTGTGGCAACCTCTGGCGTGGCGTAAAAACCTGTAAGTTCAATGCCTTCCATATATGCAAAATATGGGTTATGCAATGCATAATGGCTCCATTACTTGCATATACTACTGTGGCAACCTCTGGCGTGGCGTAAAAACCCGTAAGTTCAATGCCTTCTATATATGCAAAATATGGGTTATGCAATGCATAATGGCTCCATTCCTTGCATATACTACTGTGGCAACCCTCTGGGCGTGGCGTAA
>NC_061103.1:32503279-32513279 GCF_015104395.2 Macrobrachium nipponense | reverse complement strand
TTCATTGCTTATTTTCATCTCTATATATATATATATGTATATATATATATATATATTATATATATATATATATATATATATATATTATATATATATGCCGTTCGCTATTCAAAATATCAGGAGATGAAAGTACAAATGTACAGAAAGATTAACAAAGTCTTACTCAGCCGTGTGTGCGTATCTGTATTGTATAAGAGAGAGAGAGAGAGAGAGAGGAGAGAGAGAGATACGGAGAGAGAGCAGAGAGAGAGAGTTGTACATAATCTCTATAAGCACAAGCAAGGCTTCCCCTTATGTGATCCCTCTGAAAAGATCTTGACCCAATGTTTGCAGAACAGTATTCCAAAGTTACTGGGGCATTCGACAGCTACTACACCAATATAGCCTAAACACAACAAAAAAGGAAATTATGTCTAAGTATATATACCTATTTTTAACATTAAAGCAATTTTGTTTTTCTTTAGAGAAAAAAAAAACACGAGAGTCACTCTCACAATCGTACTTCAACTGCTGCATTGAAAATGAGCCCATTGTGCAGACATCTTCAGCAGCATTAGACGTTTCATACACCTACAAAGATTTCTCATCAGCAGCTTGTCAAACTTCCCTGTACACACTGCGCCACTTACCTAGTGCATCCAGAACATTCAGACCCTCTCACTCAGTTCTTTGACACCATCCATCCATCCATCCACGCTTTCTAGGGCTTCATCTCCTCCTTCTCATTTCCGAATCATCTTTGCATCAACCAGTCGTCCTCCCTTCTCTCCAAACTTATCATCCTTACCATAATTCGTGTGCCACTTGTATTAACAAACAGCTAACCTCAAGAGCCCCAGCCTTTTCTTGTATTTGCATTCAACATCCATTCTGTATATAATTCCATAAAGAAAATTTGGTTGGATTCATTCCAGTCCACAAACAATCCAAGTTCAACTTAAATCTTTCAGTCACCAGTTTCCACTCTTCCGCTAGACATATCAATATCTATTGCTTCATCTTCCTTTATATCATTTGTTTTCAAATTGCTGCCTCACACACACACACACACACACACACACACACACACAGAGTTAATGATCTTATAAATGGTTTCAAACCGCATCCTGAAGATGACCTCATCGAGGTCATTCTGCTTATCATTGCACCATGGAGGTATGCATTTTGACGAAATATTATTTGTCACGACCTAGATAACTAATTCGCTGATCAGGCTTCTGAGACGCAAATGTAGGTTTCACGAGAGAGAGAGAGAGAGAGAGAGAGAGAGAGAGAGAGGAGACTGTATTTTTGCATAGAAAAACATTTATTGATATATTTACATAAGACAGTGCATGTGAAATCACTCCGTTTGGAATAGAGAATCTAATGTGTGTACTATCATGCTTAGTGTATAATGCTTCAATTGAGCTTTATATTAATATTATTCTGTCCATCTAGATATATATATATATATATATATATATATATATATATATATATATATAATATATATATATAAATAAAGGTTTTTGCCACGAAGGAATATATATATATAATATATATATATATATATATATATATATATATATGATATAATGGCCCAAAGACAGGTCACCTTAAGACAGCTGTCTACGCACGAGGAACGCCAAAGGACACGAATGAATCAAACGTATACTGAAGCAGGAATGCGCACACCTGAAAGGGACTATTGAGACCAACTCATGGCAATAATGACAGCCCTTACGCAAGCTTACCGCGCGTGCGCACGTGTGTGTGGGCGTATTATACGTGATGTTGCAACAGTACTAAAAGAGAGAGAGAGAGAGAGAGAGAGAGAGAGAGAGATAGAGAAAATGGCTACGGTTGTTAATGATGATGTTTTTTTCGGGATCACAGACCATGGCCAGGTAGTGTTTTTCTTCGTGTTCTTTCGAAATAGCGTATTCGGCAACTTTGCCTTTTTCTCCTTAAAGGAAATAGTGATGGCCACAGATGTGAGTAAGAATAGACCAACGTGAAATGACTGTTAAAAATGTTTATTTTAAAATCTTATTACATTTTACGAGTATCTGTTTATTTATATAGTTATTTGTCCATTTATTTATTTTCTTTTCCAATTACTAGTCTCTTCTGTCTGTTTATCTGGTACCTTCTGTTACTACTTTCTAATGAACACCATAATATTCTTTGGAAGCTTGAATTTCAAGTCAGTGGCCCCTTTGGTGGGCTTGTTCCAAAAGAATACGGTTTATAGGACCCCCTTTCCTTTCTACCTTTTTCTTATTTTTTCGGCCCTGGGCAAGAACAGGACCTCTGATTTCGTGAACTAGTTTATCGTCCGTTCTATTTTAACCTTTGTAGCCTTTCTAGGGGACCGTTGTAGTCTCAAAGTTAGTATTATTATTATTCTAAAGATGAAGCTCATTCATATAGAACAAGCCCACCACCACAGGGTCCATTGACTTTAAATTCAAGCTTCCAAAGAATAGTATTCTGCCGTTCATTGGAAAGAAGTAATAACAGAAGGTAATGGGATATACAGAATGAAGAGATCACTAACACACACACACACACAGATAGGGGGGGGGGGGGAGTTTCATTATCGACTTGTGTTTTGATGGTTAATTTTTCAGAAATCATTTTCACAAGCAATTTATAATTGTTAACAAAAGTCCCCCTACTCAAATGATTTTTCAATGACTTCTTTAGTTCAATTGAATATTTGCAACAAGTATACACACAAATACAAACACACACACACGCACGCACACACACACAAGCAAATCCTTATAGTAGTACCATTCTATAACATCTTTTTTCGTAACTAGAGTAAATGTCACTTTCAAATTATCACAAGAAATAGCAACGCTGTCAGCTCATACCGAAACAACGAAATCAAGTTGAAAACCAAGCGTTCATTAGTCAGAAATCTTACGTCGACTTCCAGATCTCTTTTAAAGAATAGATTCAATGGCGAACAGACTCTGCTTGGAGGAAAACTCGATGGTTTAAGCATACGATGACGATGACTAGGACTATTATAACATACAAAGCTAAAGCATGAAAAGGGGTACTACAGACGTAGACTCAGACTGCTCTCCCTAATTATAAAATTATCGTCAGCAGTAGTGTCGTGTTATATATATATATATATATATATATATATATATACTATATATATATAATATATATATATATATATAATTTAATGCTGTCGCTCCTTTCTTGTTTGGTAACTACCAGACACACAAAATGAACCTATATTCATGGAGACTTCAATGCTTCTCTCCAGTAAGTAAGTATCCATATTCCTGGAGACTTCAATGCTTCTCTTCAATAAGTAGTTATCCATATTCCTGGAGACTTCAATGCTTCTCTCCAGTAAGTAGTCATCTATATTCATGGAGACTTCAAATGCTTCTGTCCAATAAGTAGTAATCTGTGACCTGGAGACTTCAATGCTGCCTCCAGTAAGTAGTGATCTACATCCCTGGAGACTTCAATGCTGCCTCCAGTAAGTAGTGATCTGTGACCTGGAGACTTCAACGCTGCTTCCAGTAAGTAGTGATCTACATCCCTGGAGACTTCAATGCTGCCTCCAGTAAGTAGTAATCTGTGACCTGGAGACTTCAATGCTGCTTCCAGTGTAGTGATCTACATCCCTGGAGACTTCAATGCTGCCGTCCACGTTAAGTAGTGATCTACATCCTGGAGAACTTCAATGCTCCCCTCCAGTAAATGTAGTGACTCTACATCCTTGGAGACTTCAATGCTGCCTCCAGTAAGTAGTGATCTTACATCCCTGGAGACTTCCAATGCCTCCCTCCAGTAAGTTATAGTGATCTACATCCTTGAGACTTTCAATGCTCCCTTCCAGTAAGTAGTTGATCTACATCCCTGGGAGACGTTTCAGGCGGTGCTTCCAGTAAGTATGTTATCTACCATCCCTGGAGACCTTCAATGCTTGCCCATCCAGTTAAGTAGTTATCTTTGTGACCTGGAGACTTCCAAATGCTGCCTCCCAGTAAAGTAAGTGGATCTACATCCCTGGAGACTTCAATGCTGCCTCCAGTAAGTAGTTGATCTACATCCTTGGAGATACTTCATGCTCCCGCCTCCAAGTAAGTAGTCTGTTTGACCTGGAGACTTTCCAATGCTGCCCTCCAGTAAGATAGTGATCTACATCCCTGGAGACTTCAGCGGTGCTTTCCAGTAAACTGTCGTGATCTACATCCCTGGGAGACCTTCAATGCTGCCTCCCAGTAAGTATAATCTGTGACCTGGGAGACTTCAATGCTTGCCTCCAGGTAAGTAGTGATCTACATCCCTGGAGACTTCAAATGCTCCCCTCCCACTTAATAGTGATGTACTCCCTGGGACTTCAATGCCCTGGCATCCGGTAAGTTCGTAATCGGACCTGGAGACCCTCCAAATGCTTGCTGCCCTCCAAAGTAAGTAGTGAATCTTGAATCCCTGGAGACTTCAAATGCTGCTTCCAGTAAGTAAGTGATCTACAGTCCCTGGTATACTTCAATGCTTGCCTTCCCATTAAGTGTAATTTGACCTGGAGACTTGATGCTGCCTCCTAAAAAGTAGTGATCCTACATGTGAGACCTTTCCAATGCTGCATCCAGTAAGTAGTAATCTGATGACCTGGAGACTTCAATGCTGCCCTCCAAAAAGTAAGTAGTGTATCTACATCCTTGGGAGACTTCACTGCTCCGCTCCAGTAGTAGTGATCTACATCCCTGGAAGACTTCAATGCTGCCTCCAGTAAGTATTACTCTGTGACCTGGAGACTTCAATGCTGCTCAGTAAGTAGTGCTCTACATCCCTGGAGACTTTCACGCTGCTTCCAGTAAGTAGTGAGCTACATCCCTGTAGACTTCAATGCTGCCTCACAGTAAGTAGTAATCGTGACCTGAGACTCATGCTGCCTCCAAAAAGTATGATCTACATCCTGGGAGACTTCCATGCTGCCTCCAGTAGTAGTAATCTGTGACCTTGGAGACTTCAATGCTCCTCCAGTAAGTAGTGATCTAACATCCTGAGACTTCACAACGCTGCTTCCAGTAAGTAGTGATCTACATCCCTGTAGGCTTCAATGCTGCCTCCAGTAAGTAGTATTCTGTGACCTGGAGCCTTCAATGCTGCCTCCAATAAGTAGTGATCTACATCCCTGCGAGACGTTCATGCTGCCTCCAGTAAGTAGTAATCTGTGGACTGGAGACTTCAATACTGACTCCAGTAAGTAGTGATCTGTGAACCTGGAGACCTTCAATGCTGCCCTCCATTAAGTAGTAATCTGTGACCTGGAGACTTCAACGCTGCTTTCCAGTAAGTAGTGATCTACATCCTGGAGACTTCAATGCTGCCTCAGTAAGTAGTACTCTTGACCTGAGACTTCAATGCTGCCTCCAATAAATAGTGATCTACATCCCTGGAGACTTCATGCTGCCTCCAGTAAGTAGTAATCTGTGACCTGGAGACTTCATGCTGCCTCCAATAGAGTAGTGATCTACATCCTGTAGACTTCAATGCTGTCCTCCAGTAAGTAGTAATCTGTGACCTCGAGACTTCAACTGCTTGCCTCCAATAAGTAGTGATCTACATCCCCTGAGCTTCAATGCTGCCTCCAGTAAGGTAAGTGACACATCCCTGGAGACTTCAATGCTGCCTCCGAGTAAGTATGGTAATCTGTGACCGGAGACTTCAACGCTGCTACCATCCCGTAAGTAGTGATAATCTACATTCCCAATGGAGACTTCAATGCTGCCTCCAGTAAGTGTGATCTAACCCATTCCCTGAGAATCAATGCTTGCCTCCGGTATAGGTTGATCTACATCCCTGGAGACTCAATGCTGCCTCCAGTAAGTTAGTGAATCAAAATGTCTTGACCTGGAGACCTTCAACGCTGCCAATCCGTTAAGTAGTGATCTACATTCCCTGGAGACTTACAATGGCTGCTCCAGTAAGTAGTAATCTGTGATCTACATCCCTGGAGACTTCAATGCTGCCGCCCCTCTTAAAGCTATTAATCTGCAAACCATGAGAACCTCCACGGCTGCTAGTAAGTAGTGATCTATTACATCATGAGAGACTTCAATCGTGCTCCGTAAGTAGTAATCTGTGACCTGGAGACTTCAACCGCTGCCTCCAGAAGTAGTGATTACATCCCCTGGAGACTCAATGCTGCCTCAGTAAGTAGTGATACATCCCTGGAGACTTCAATGTGCCTCCAGTAGTAATCTCAACCAGGGAGACTTAACGTGCCTCCAGATGTAGTAATCTGTGACCTGGAGACTTCAACGCTGCCTCCAGTAAGTAGTGATCTACATCCCTCATCCCTGGAGACTTCAATGCTGCCTCCAGTAAGTAGTAATCTGTGACCTGGAGACTTCAACGCTGCCTCCAGTAAGTAGTAATCTGTGACATGGAGACTTCAATGCTGCCTCCAGGAAGTAGTTATCTCTGTCTTTGGAGACTTCAATGCTGCCTCCAGTATGTAGCTATCCATATCCCTGGAGACTTCAATGCTGCCTCCGGTAAGTAGTGATCAACATTCATGAAGGCTTCAATGATGCCTCCAGTAAGTAGCTATCTGTATTTCTGGAGACTTCAATGGTAGTTATCTACATTCGTGTAGACTTCAATTTTTCTCTCTAGTAAGGTGTTATCCATATTCCTTGAGAATGGGCCACAGTTAAGGCCTGAAAGTACTTAAGTTTTAGTAAAATACTATATTAATACTCACAATTAAACAATTTATACTCAGTAATCTTGCGGTTTTCTTTTTTCAATGTAATGAATTTTACAAGAATGGAAATTTCACCAAAAAAGGACATGTAGCTTCAATCAATCTGTATTGCTTGAGTCCTATAACTAAAGCTAATACGAAATTATTGTTGTGAAAAACACTGAACATAACAATTGTGTATTTCTACATAGTTTTCAGATAGATGCTATAAATTCATTTATGAAACCAGCTGATTTTTATAGAGGAAATTCATAATTATATAATTACAAAAAGCTTGGGTGTTTTACTTTTTAGCATTGATTATGACCGAGGACCAGCTCAAATGAGGGGGGAAAATTTAGCCATTTAAGTTAAATGTAAAGAAATAAAATCAAAACCTGACGAATACTGAAAGCAAAAGCAATTGAATCCAGCTCTTATTTCTATGTATATTCCTATTTAAGGTGCATCTGGTTGCAAGGTCAAATTGCTACTTGTATACATATAAATATTCAGTATTAAAAGTGAAATATCTTACAAAGCACTTAATTACATTACACAGGGTAATTCCATTGTCAATTGGGTCTTTAACAACCGATGAATTCTTGAACTGCCACCATAGTTGTTATGAACTCATATGAACCTCACTATTCTGCGAATGATCATCGTGGAGTTTACTTTCATAAAAATGAAAATACAATTGATGATTTCTTCTTGACGTTTTGTTAGGTCACATGTGGAGGAAAATTTTAAATATTGAACGAGATATTTGAAACAGTTAGTTTGACTCCAATAACTTGTTTCACACCCTCACTAATATCGCTGTTTCGCCGTCCACGAAGAGACAGTGATATTGTGGGAGGGGGGGGGGGGGGGGGGGGGGGGGGGGGGGGGGGGGGGGGGGGGTTGTTGAAATTGACACTAAATAATGATCTACCAGGAACAAAAGTATGATCCCAGCAAACGCCTGCAGCAGCCACACCTGAATGGAACAAAGGTTGACGATTATGGTTAGTAAGGAGTGAATATGATTTTTACCATTGCTATTTTTATTAGTCTGTTATTATACGATTTTTCCATATATTTAACAACTTAATTCACTGGTAATGTAAACTGTTATTCTTATATCATCAATATCATTAACACATTGTCTACAGTAGTGATTAGAAAATATGAGCATTGGCATTCAATATCTCGACCATTCACATCCGTCGTTACAAGACAAACAGGCTTCATTGCTGTGTTACCAGACCATTTTCATGAAACATAGGGGGATGGGGGTATAGGAACACTTTGAGGCAACTGTATGTAGTACGTACGCTCACAATGGTCCAGTTAGAGAGCTAATCAAGAGGTATGAATTGATCTCCGGACAGCTTATAAACTTCCTGAAAAACATATGAATGTTATTATAGGTATGCAACGAATGAAAGTTAAACTTGCCGTTCAACTGCTGTCCAAAAGTACTTATAAAACTTTTGATCACTTCGACAACCAATGATATTTGAAGAGAAGGGCTGGAAAATTACAAGCCATTTCATTCGGCTTGTTGATAGATAGTTTGATCCGTTTTGTTCTCGACTGCCAACAGATAGAAAATCATCAAGAAATGCTTACGTGACTAAACCTGTAAATGCAAGACAAAATCTTTCAAGACATGAATAGAACCGCTAGAGAAATGAAAGTGAAGAGAGGTATAATGCTCTATCCTTTGTCTAACTGGCTGAAAAGGGCAAAATAAAAACTTGGCATGATGTATACCTACTCTAAATTACAGACTATATCAGGCCGGGTTGGGGCACTTGTTTGGTTGCAAAAGTCCAAGGGGAGCGTACGATCAGCACCTATCACCAGTGGCATTTAAACATTGTCTCAGAGCCCACCTTTTAGGAAAAGACAGCACACTTGTAAGCTCAGAGCAACGTTTAAAACTGCAACAGTGAAAATGTAACATCCGCCTCATTTTCCCACGTCCCTGACAAGCAAGACGCATCATTCGAAGACGAAGGAAATTCCCTTCAGAAAAAACCAGTATATCAGGAATTTTATTTTGCTCAACAGTATTTAATAAGGATGATCAAAGTGATGACTTCAAAGACCAGGAAGTTGAAGAACAAACATGGGAAGATGCCATATGTTGGCAGGTTCATTGCTCGCAAGTTTCCACAACTGGAACATTTAGGAGCAAAAGTAACAAAGAAAGATGACACAAAGATTGGTGCCATAAGCTTTGGTGAGGGGAAACTAATGAAACCTAGTGTCTCTTGATCATTTGAAATGTATGGATAAGATGTTTGATTCTCACCATGGGAGGAAAATGTTTAAACAGCCTTAAAAGGAGCGATAATTAAATTAGCAGATATAATTAGCAGTTTGAACAGACACATTAGTAGTTCCAGAAAAGCGGTGCATAGATTGAAAAAGTTAGCTATATTTGTGCAAAATGTGATTTTATGGAGATCTGTTAAATGTGTAATTTAGACATATATTTATATTATTGTTTAGAATGTTCTTTAGAACTCGCTCATGATTATTTAATATATTAAACTATAGTTTTTATTCTGGCTATTATTTTCCTTCGGAAGCAGATAATAGTATTTAATAACGGATAAAAAGAAGAAAGCAAAGGTAGGTTTTCTATAATTTCAATGTTTTTTAGCGAACATGTTCTAATGATCTCTCTTATAATTATTCTTCTTAACATAGTAGAATGAAGAGCCTACATCTGACTATTAATTTAATTATCGAATAGCTTAAGAGTATTTAGAAAAAAAAAAAAAAAAGAAGAGAAAGTAAAGGCAGGATTGCTATAGGTTAAGGGGCCTGACTGTGGATATTGTGACGTCACGCGCCTAGCTGTTTAATCCTGTACCACAGTTCAATTCTCTAGACCTTGGTTCAACTAGACCGTCTCACTCGGCACACCGAGCACTGGCTCAATTAAGACTTTTTTTTTTTTCCTTTTTTCTGCATTGCATTTGATTGTTTTCATATTTTATCATTACGTTCAATTTATTGTGAAATAACTTTTTATTATTTATGTGAATTGGCACTGCTTTTATGTACATATTATAATAAAGATTTTACTGCCTCTTCTTCTCTCCTCAACAATACCACGATGCACGATAATTTAAAATAATTCATCCATTATTCCTAAAACATATAAACGCTACCTCCCTCTACCTCAAGCAAGCTATCTATCACCGCAATGACGAATGATTTTGTTAATCATTTGGGCTAAATTTCCTTGTGAAAAGCTTTGTTCTTTCATTTACTATTTTG